>NC_138035.1:1800000-2009505 GCF_964106645.2 Podarcis pityusensis | reverse complement strand
GATTAATGACCCGAGCCTTTGATGAGGCTCCAAGCACCCTCCCGATTCAGCAGAGTATCCAGCATGCAGGGAAGGACGAGAAGTTTATTTGCTACATTGCTAAAGAGTTTTATTTATAACTACGCAGACAGAAAAGAAATATACATGCTCTCTCTGTGAAAGCAGAGAGCAACTGAAAAACAAGGGAACAGGAAACAATAACATCACATCCGTCTCCTGTCTTCCGTGAGACTTCCAACAGTCTGGAATGTCTCTGGAATGCAAAACAGAGTCTTGTGACTCCAAGAGCACGGCACAGTGGCAACACACAGAAACCAGCACCACCTCCCCAAGGGTGAAGATGTGTAGACACACCTCCTACCCCAGGAAATGCCCAGAGGTGACAATTGCTGGGCTCACTGTTAGCCAAGGGAAGGCAAATCTCATCACCAGCCAAATCTCACCAGGCTGCAGACATTAAAGGAAGTTCTGTTGTCCTTTTGGGTGGTGGGTACTTGAGACATGTTTGCCTAATATTGTACTTGGGTGTTGCCCTGACATATCTGTCTATGCTAATCTTGTGTAATCCTCCCCTTTCTGACGTTTTAGTGATGTAGCAATGATGCATTGATGATGCTGTGCGAACTGTATCCTGGGATTTGGTGGGAAAGTTTTAAAAGTCAATGTCGCCCCAGGGTCAGAGTTCCCTCACTGCTGTTTGAACCTGTTGCACAACAATAAAGGATCTCAGTCTACTGACTGCTCTTTGCTCCAAATTGCTTGGCTGGAATTTCCTTCGTTTACTGACCGCATGGACCCACAGGGGACTTGTACCCTGGCAAGCTGGGCTGTTGAGTAGTCTCTCATCCCATAATTTTCTTTAAAAAGTTGAAAGGTCCTTTCCCATTCCCAATACTGACGGCCTGTAATAAAATTGTCGGACTCTTATCTCCTCCTGGCTCCTGAGTTTATTGGCCAGACCTAGGAGTTTTTATAGCCTTTGGGGGTATACAGTGGAACCTTGGTTTACAACCATACAGTGGTACCTCGGGTTAAGTACTTAATTTGTCCGTTCTTAGCCTGAAACTGTTCTTAACCTGAAGCACCACTTTAGCTAATGGGGCAACCTGCAGCAGCCACGCCACTGGAGCACCATTTCTGTTCTCATGCTGAAGCAAAGTACATAACTCAAGGTACTATTTCTGGGTTAGCAGAGTCTGTAACCTGAAGTGTATGTAAATAAAGCACTTTTGCAATCTTTTCATTTAAACTGCTTCTCCTCTTTGAGTTTGTTGATTGTTTGTATGGCTTCAACTCCTAAAGTTCTTCCTGTCTGTGAATCTGTTGATTTAGATCTTGTACTAGGACTGAACCTCTATCTACTTTCCTGATATTTATAAGGTTTGTGTTTTGTGTGAGTTTGTTGACATAAATCAAGGGTTCCAGTCTGACTGAAGCTCCTTCCACAGGCCATACATTTAAACAGTTTCTTCCCTGTGTGTCTGCTGATGTTTTCTAAGGATTCCATTCTGACTGAAGCTCTTTCCACACTCAATGCAATTAAAAGGTTTCTCCCCTGTGTGAGTCCGTTGATGTCTTCTAAGGGTTGCATTCTGACTGAAGCTCTTTCCGCACTCCATACATTTATATGGTTTCTCCCCTGTGTGAGTCTGCAGATGTATATTGAGGTGTCCACTCTGACTAAAGCGCTTTCCGCACTCCATGCATTTAAATCGTTTCTCCCCTGTGTGAGTCTGTAGATGTATATTGAGGTGTCCACTCTGACTGAAGCTCTTTCCGCACTCCATGCATTTAAATGGTTTCTCCCCTGTGTGAGTCCGTTGATGTGTTCTAAGGTGTTCATTATCAGTAAAGCTCTTTCCGCACTCCAGACATTTATATGGTTTCTCCCCTGTGTGAGTCTGTAGATGTATATTGAGGTGTCCACTCTGACTGAAGCTCTTTCCGCACTCCATGCAATTAAAAGGTTTCTCCCCTGTGTGAGTCTGTTGATGTCTTCTAAGGGTTGCATTCTGACTGAAGCTCTTTCCGCACTCCAAGCATTTAAATGGTTTCTCCCCTGTGTGAGTCCGTTGATGTCTTCTAAGGCTTCCACTAATACTAAAACTCTTCTCACACTCCATACATTTATATGGTTTCTCCCCTGTGTGAGTCCGTTGATGTGTTCTAAGGCTTACCTTATCACTAAAGCTCTTTCTGCACTCTATACATTTATATGGTTTCTCCCCTGTATGAGTCCGTTGATGTGTTCTAAGGTGTTCATTATCAGTAAAGCTCTTCCCGCACTCCAGGCATGTAAATGGTTTCTCTCCTGTGTGAGTCCGTTGATGTCTTCTAAGGTGTTCATTATCAGAAAAGGTCTTTCCGCACTCCAGGCATTTATATGGTTTCTCCCTTGTGTGAATCCGCTGGTGTAATTTAATGTCTCCATTCTGACTGAAGCTCTTTCCGCACTCCAAGCATTTAAATGGTTTCTCCCCTGTGTGAGTCCGTTGATGTCTTCTAAGGGTTCCATTATCACTAAAGCTCTTTCCGCACTCTATACATTTATATGGTTTCTCCCCTGTGTGAGTCCATTGATGACTTCTAAGGTGTCCATTATCAGTAAAGCTCTTTCCGCACTCTATACATTTATATGGTTTCTCCCCTGTATGAGTCCGTTGATGTCTTCTAAGGTGTTCATTATCAGAAAAGCTCTTTCCGCACTCCAGGCATTTAAATGGTTTCTCTCCTGTGTGAGTCCGTTGATGTCTTCTAAGGTGTTCATTATCAGAAAAGCTCTTTCCGCACTCCAGACATTTAAATGGTTTCTCTCCTGTGTGAGTCCGTTGATGTCTTCTAAGGTGTTCATTATCAGAAAAGCTCTTTCCGCACTCCAGGCATTTAAATGGTTTCTCTCCTGTGTGAGTCCGTTGATGTCTTCTAAGGTTTCCATTATCACTAAAGATCTTTCCGCACTCCAAACATTTAAATGGTTTCTCCCCTGTGTGAATCCTCTGGTGCAATTTAAGTTCTCCATTCTGACTGAAGCTCTTTCCACAATCCAAACATTTAAATGGTTTCTCCCCTGTGTGAGTCCGTTGATGTCTTCTAAGGTTTCCATTATCACTAAAGCTCTTTCCACACTCCCTACATTTATATGGTTTCTCCCCTGTGTGAGTCTGTAGATGTAAATTGAAGTGTCCACTCTGACTGAAGCACTTTCCACACTCCATGCATTTAAATGGTTTCTCCCCCGTGTGAGTCTGTTGATGTCTTCTAAGTCTTCCATTATCCTTAAAGCTCTTTCCGCACTCCATACATTTATATGGTTTCTCCCCTGTGTGAGTCTGTAGATGTATATTGAGGTGTCCACTCTGACTGAAGCTCTTTCTGCACTCCATGCATTTAAATGGTTTCTCCCCTGTGTGAGTCCGTTGATGTGTTCTAAGGTTTCCATTCTGACTGAAGCGCTTTCCACACTCCATGCATTTAAATGGTTTCTCCCCCGTGTGAATCCGTTGATGTCTCCTAAGTTTATCACTCCGATAGAAGCTCTTTCCACAATCCAGACATTTTAAAGTTTTTTCCCTTGTGTGAGTCCGTTGATGTAATCTTAAGTGTCCATGTTGACACTGTGGATGTGCTGGTATGCTTCCCCTGGAGTTCTGACTGTCTTCTCCATCTCCTTCAAAATCTTCAATCAATGTTAATAAAGCAGCTTGATATTTTAAAGAACGATGTGCTGTCTGATCTTGTGCCCGTCTTCTGATGCAGGACTATCCTAAAACGACACCAAAAAGCAGGATATTCAAGGCAAATAGATAAACTGTACTTAGTGGAATGTGTAGTATCTTGAAAATGTAGTATTGATTCATTAATGGCTTGAAGGGGACATGAATTTATTCCTGTTCTGTCTTAAAGATCATAATCATACGATGTCATGGGGTGTTAGGGGAGCGGTAGTACCTTTGGTGGGGGAAATGTCATGCACCTTCTGGGGTAATTTATCCACCATTGGTCCCCACCCTGCACTCAGCTCTCACCTCTGGCTTCCAGAAGCTGTCAGGATGCAATACGGGCCACAATCCCAGGAATAGCTTCAACCGACCGGCTAAACCAGGTGAGGATATCTGATGGGTCTCAAATTCTTGGTGGGTTGGGGAATTCTGCTGCAGGTGAAGAAAGGCCCTGGTGGATGGAGAGGATGAGAACAACAGTGAATCCCACAGTCAAGAAGGCAGATTCTGCCCATTCTGCAGAGGAAAGTGAAGGGCAGATGGGGCTCATCAACCTGGGAAGGGAGCTCCTCGAGAAGGAAAACTTTGGTCGTAATACTTTGGTGCACTCCTTCGCTTCCTCATGAGTTATCTTCAGGAGAAGAAAAGGCTATGGAGGAGAAATTACACAAATCCAGAGTGGACTCTCTAAGACAGTTGGATGGTGTCCTGCACATCTTCTTCATTCAACTCCTGCAGCCAAGCTGGTGCCTAACGTACTGCTCTGCTTTCATTAGGACCATATAAGCCAGGCTGAGAAGGGGGTCTTGTTGTCTAGGCAGCCCAGGACCCCCAAACACACTGTCCAGGCTGGCAGGACTGCTAACACAGCAGTTTCGGAGGGAGCAATGAACTCAGACCTGTTTATCAAAATCTCTCCAATGTGGAATATGTAAAACAGAAGTGCTGTTTATATCATACATCAATTAAAAATTATTCAGAATATTTGTCTTTTGAAGAAAAGATCACCAAGTATCCGATGGCCCCTTCAATGCTAATGAAAGTCTTGTGCCTGGAGCTTTTGGGGGTGCAGGACCAGTGTTAATGAAGCCCAATGCAAAAATCCTGTTAATCCATGTGGACCTGTGCTTTGTAACCAAGTTTTTGCACCATTGCAGCCCCAGGCAACAGTGGGTGCGTGATTTTTGGGGGGCAGGCTGTAGCCATGGACATGCTATGTGATCTGATGGTGAATTTGGGGTGACCCAATGCAAAGATCCTGAGGATCCATGTGGATCCGTGCTTTGTAACCACGTTTTTGCACCATTGCAGCCCTGTTTTTGCATCAGTTCATTGCTATGTGATCTGATGGTGAATTTGGGGTGACCCAATGCAAAGATCCTGAGGATCCATGCTTTGTAACCATGTTTTAAGTGGGGAGGGAAGGAAAAACATAGAAGGGGCAAGGAGCACCGAGAGGGGTGTGCGGAGAAACAGCTGGCTAAGAATGCAGGAGAGGGGTTTTACCAGAGGGAGGAAAGGAAGGCAAAAGTTCCCCCACCCACCCACCCACCCAAGCCAGCCAGCTCTCTCTCTCTCTCACCCCCTCCCCACCTGCATGTTGCCTGCGAGTCCCTGCACAGCACGGAGAGGAATTAGAAGGAAGGATGCTCTGCTTTCCCCTCTGCTTGCCTGAAGGGGAGGGGTTTTCTCTGCTCTTTGTTCTGTTTCAGCAAACACAGTAACGAAACAGAAGAAAGTGGGCAGTAAGACCCTGGGGCAGAATGCAGGAAAGCAACAGCTTTCTCTCTTGGGAGGCTCGAACACGCATGTGTGGCTGCCTGCAATCAGTTTACCGCACCGAGAATGAAGATAAACTGGTAAAATAAGGGGGCTGGGTTAAAGCTAAAGGGAAAACCTCAAAGATCCCTCAAGAACAAGGCAGGGGTTCAGGGCTCCCAAAGCCGAGCTGCAGCCTTAGAAGGGGAAAATGGCTTCTTTTCGGAGGCGGTTTTTACTGCCCCGCTGCTTCCAATTTTTTAAAAGGCAAATTGCAGGAGAAGATGCAGCAGTCCGTCACTCTCTCACTCCCTCCAAGCACCCACGCTAGCGAACAAACACAGGCAACCACACACTCACAAAGCACACACACTAGCAAACACACAGTCACGCTGCAGAGTGGCCAAACCTCCTAGCAAGCACTTCCCTGGCTTCTGCTGACCGCAACGAAGACGACCCTCGAAGAACATGTGTGATGCACTCGGGCCAGTCGGCTCCAGGGACCACACATTCGCTCAATAACACGCATGGACATTTCCCCTTACTTTTTAGGAGAAAAAATCTGCGTGTTATAGAGGGGAAAATACGGTAAATCTGATGTACAGTTGATTTACTATAAATTTATAAGAAAAACGTCGTGTATGTTGTGTGTGTCGTGTAAGTACAAACTGAATGACTGGGGAGGGGGGTACCTGGAACAGCAGGAAAGCTTCTTCCACCATTAGGCCTCATCATGGGACTAAAACAGCACTGGTTGCACTGGATGATGATCTCCGATGTGCTAGAGTCCGAGGGGAAAACGGTTTCCTGGTTCTGCTGGATCTCTAAGCGGCTTTGGAGACCGCCGACCATGGTATCCTTCTGGACCCTCTAGGGGAGCTGGGGGGCCTGCTCTGCAGTGGTTCCCCTCCTTCCTCCTGGGCCTTGTTCAGAAAGTGGTCTTGGGAGAGGAGTGTTCTGACCCCTGGGTGCTCCCTTGTGGGAGCAACAGAGTTGCCGTAAATGATAATCCCACCCACAAACTCTCATTTACACACAGCCTGTCGATTGGGGGGGGGGTCACACACCTCACCTGTGCTAATGCTGGCAGTCTTTGGCCTGTATAGGCACACCCTGGGGGTTGAGCCTCCAGCCACGGGGGCTGTCTATCATGAAAATGGGTCCTTTGACTGGGAAGATTCACGCAGCCGCTGTCATTGAATTTTGATGGATTGTATCTCAGCTTGTCTGTCAGTCTGACACTGCCTACAAAAAGTTAGAGGAACAAAAATGCCTTTGAGATGCAACTTCTATATCAGCCCTGAGAGCCATTCCATGGACTCGGCACCCCTGTTCCTGACAACAGGTGTACATCTTCTGCATCCTCAATGAACCATGCAGAGAAGAGACGCTTAAAGATGGAAGCCTGAGAGAGAGGAAAAGGTTTCTGGCTGCTTCCTGGGTGGGATTGCGGAAACCAAGAGCCGCTTCTGAGAAGGCCTCCCCCCTCCCCTCTTCCTCTCAGGATTTCCTCTCCTCTCCAGGGGGAACAATGGTTGGACCGGGCAGAATTGCTGTATCTGCCATTAATTTGATTTTGATTTTATATTAGAATGAGTTGCTTTTAGAATGCATTTTAATTGATCATGAGCCGGCTTCGCCCGGGGAATGGTGAGATATAAATTATTATTATTATTATTATTATTATTATTATTATTATTATTTGGACAGGGCAGGGGCTTATGGGGTGGGAAGTGGGTGGAGCTTGCAGGAAGGAAGGTGCGTCTTGCTAATGGAGAAATCTGAGGGCCCCCCTGGAGAAAAAACAAGGACACCAGCAGGGAATGCCAGAGCAAAACAGCAGCCAATAGGCTTGGTATTTATTGAAGACGGTCGCGACAGGACTCCCACCTGCCACCAGGTGAAACAAGATGGAAGCCCCGTACAAAAGAGAACCCAAAATTTTATTAGCTGCTAATCCCAATGTTAGAGTCCCCAAAATACATTATGAAAGGGGAGGTCTGTTGGCTGTAATCTGAGCATCCTGGACCCTGCCCCATGGTTCCCCTTGCCCTCCACCAAACATCTATCAGGTGAAAGAAAAGAGATATTTACATTTCCCTTCTAGGAGCAGAAGTGCGTCAGTAGCCAGAGTGGAACAAGGGGGGAGGAAGTGCAAACAAACATGACCGCCATGTGGCCTGACTTATTCCCCCCCCCCCCAAGAAGGGAAATGGCTGGCATGCGGCCTACAGCTAGAGGGTGGTGGATGGCTATGCCCCCCCCGCCACCGCAAAACAAAAAGTTTTTCCCCCCGGCCTATCTGGGCGCCCGCCCAGAAAGAAAAGCCACAAAATTATGGCCTAGCCTGGTGGAGGAGCCATGTCCCTTCCAATCAGGCCAGAACTTACCTTAATCCGGCCGCCAGGACACGCTCCTGAGGATCCTGATCCTGGAAGGAAGAAAACCAAAAGGGGCTTGGACAAAGGGGTCGGCCTCTTTTCTTTGGCCTTTGCCCCACCCCCGGCCAGCCATCCATTGTCCTTCCTGACCAAGGGCGGGTCAAAGGCCGGCCCAAGCAGGTGGGGGGCACCCGCCCAGGTGAGCCCTATCTTGGTGCCACAAACCCCACCCACCTGTGGGAAAGGGAGGGTGGACATTCCCTGTTTCCCAGCCAAGTTAATCCCACCCTTTTGTCTTCATCTGGGTTGGTTCTTTGTGGAATGGCTACCTGTCTGGCACTCAGGTATCAGGATGCCAGGGATGATCACTCAGGCAGAGGGGCTGCTGAGGAGCTGAGCTCACATGTCTATAGGAATTTCTGAAGTTTTCCCAGTGAGGCAGTACATAGAGACATTTATCAGTGAATTCATACATTTGGTATTGTGCCGCAGAGGTCCTTTGAATAGATAGGAAGAAACTGTGATGAAGTGTTTTGTGGGAAGAAATCACAAAAGTGATGGTGCTGATTTTGGTGGTGGGCTGCATGTGGATGATATCTGCTGGAGGGACAACCACCCCCAACCTATACATAGATTCCTGCAACAGTCTGGACAGGGCAGGGGCTTATGGGGTGGGAAGATGATAGAGGCTGCAGGAAGGAAGGGGTGGGGGGATGGGACCCCCACTTTCCAGGGATCCCTCTGGCTGCCTTGAAGGGGTGGCCGATTCCTGGGTGGGAGGGAGAAGCCAAGGCGGCCCCTCCAGAGAATCCCCACGGGCCCCATCACGGAGACGTCTCCCCAAAGACTTGTCTACCTATCTCTCCCCCCGCCCATTGCTGCCCTTCCCTGCCCCAGGGATGCTCCCCCTCCCCACTTCATTGACTCCATCCATCTCTCGCAGAGTCTCCCCTGCACCCAGAGGCCCCCCTTGGCGCGGCTCACCCCTCGCCCTGCGCCCCCCCCATCTCTCCATCCGGAGGACCCCACCCCCAAGACGAGCAGAGGAGGCACAGAGGGGTCTATTCAGGCGTCCCTCACACCCCTTAACCCTTTAATGCCCACCTCTCTCCACGCGGAACCCACAGAGTCCTGTAGCAAACTGCATTTTTCAGTTATTGGTGGACCTTCCTTCTAAATGTAAAGCATAGGCCACTATTGAGAAAATATTTCTTCCAAGGTGCTAGAATACCACAAGTAACTGAGCAACAAAATATTAATTTTACGTGATATCCTACGTCTAACTATGTGCACTGTTACACTGTTATATTTCTATGCAAATATCCTTAAGAAGCGTGACATCCAAGTCCCTTTCAGGTTCACATGGACACACGCATCTGGGACGGAGAATAGCAGGTTAATATTTACCACCTTAAATTGTGCGGAGAAAAGGATTGCAAAGTAGCCACCTTTGCAATCTTATTTCCGAACGGGGGAACTGTAGCAGGAAACACCCCCCCCCCATCATTCAGTTTGTACAAACTTCACACACACTCACACTCACACACTACATACGCTGCGCTTCTGTTATAAATTCATAGAAAATCAACCATACATCGGATTTGCACTGTTCCACTTTTATTTTACTCCATGAAGGAAGGACTACAAAATGGGGAAGGTTTGATACAGGCCAGCCATAATCCCTTGAGCATCCCAGCACATCCACAGGAGCCCTGCCCAGTTGCTATGCCAACCCTGATGGTCCTAGACAGAAGACCATCAAGATCACAAAGAACTTGCATATGGGAGTGGATTCAGCACGGACTGGAACAAAGGACAATGATCAGATCTTCCCTCTGGGGGCAGGAAACTGCAGACTCCCCTCTGTCACCTGGAAAGTAATCATGGGGAGGGGGAAAGGGGGAACCAGCCAGGTGACAGGACACTCAGGTTACCACCACCACCCCTCCCTCAACCCCTCCTTTCTGTGATGTAGGTGTGATGTTTCTGGGGGTGGTCTTGATCTACAGGGTGGCAATTTCAAAAGTTTTTATAAGGCCTTGCACACCATTTTTCTGGGTCCCTCCTCTCTCCTGCAAGTGAGGGGAGCTCCCTGTTGCAACGGATCAATAAAGGCCAAGCCTACAGGCTGCTCTTTTGCTCCAAGTTATCCTGGTTGTGTCTTTGTTTTTGTCCAAGGGAGCCCTCAGATTTTTCCATTAACAGTCCCAGGGATGCCTGCGCGGGGAAATGGGGCGAGGGGGCTTCGTTGGGATCCCCTGGGTGGGCTTCCTAAGGGTCCAAGGAAAACCCCCTTCGCAGCATGCGTGCAGGGATCCAGATCCACGACAGGCGCTTTGGGGAGCTTGAGGGGGTCTCTGGATCCTTCTCTCGCCTCCCCCTGAGACCCCTTTACCTCTTTGTCCTCACTCGTGATTCTCCTTTCCTTTCCTGCAACATCAATGTTTTTTTGGGGGGGGTCCCTTGCCGCCCCTCCTCCCCTTTCCGAGAGCATGCGCCCCTAGAGCTACGGCACAGAGCAGCAATCCGGCGCAGAAGCTCCACTTGTGGGATAAGCAGGCAGTTTGGGAAGGGGCTCTTCCCCCCTTCCCATTCCCGGAACAGATGTCGGATGGTGAGGAGGAGGAGGTGCAATGTATGGGGGCGGGGTGAGAGAAGGATGTGCCGGGAGGGGAGGAATTGAGTGGGGGAAGGAGAGGAAGGTTTCCCCCCTCCCTTCTTCCTTCTGGAGATCAGGAGAGCGGGAGAGGGGCGGATCCCGGCAACCCACTTGCCAAGTGGGGTCTCCCACCCAAAAATGTTTACATTGCAAAATCCACCCCACGCCACGAGATTAGATCTGCCCGTGTTTTAGGTACTGGTGCACATTGAGCAGCGGCTTGGACTCTGTGACTCCTGTGTTAAGGGAAAAAATGGGGCTTTGGCTTTTGCACACACAGCCCCGACACCCAGGTAAAATTCATGCAGGGAGTGAAGCAGCCCAGAACTAAAGTGCGTTGGAATTTGTACATCCTCAGATAGGTTTTTTCACCTCCTCCTTCCTTGCAGAGAAACATTTGGTCAGCTGGGGAGTCAAAAGGATTTCAGGACTGTCTTCCTGTGCTTCTTCAGACATGTGGTTTATATATTTATGTACGTGTTTGCTTGGTACATTTATGAACATTTATTATATATCTAAGACCTTAAAATTCTTGTAACAGAAACCACCCCCACCCCCACCCCCAGGCAACAATGGGCTCCCATCTCTGGGTATGTCTATGTATTTTATTGTCTCTATCTCTTTTTGTGTGCTTTGCGTTGAGACTTGTGTTTCCAGCTCAGCCAAGGGAGCTGGGGCTGGAGGGCCATCTGTGTGTGTGAGTCTGTGTCTCTGTGTGTGAGAGAGTGAGTGTGGGGACCCCACCCCCATGCAACAACAGGCTCCCAGCTCTGTGTATGTCCTTGTATTTTATTGCCTCTATCTTGGCCAAGGGGGCTGAGGCTGTGAGGAAACAGGAGATTTCTCACTTTGTGTTTTCCTTGAAGGCTCCTGCAACATGTTGGAAGGGCAGGGAGTCCCCCTTGTGTAACAACTTAAGCAGGAGCTCATAATGGGGGCGGGGTTCCCCACACTCACAGGAGGAATGGACTCCGTTACAAGGCATGGTGAACAATTTTGGCAAATTTGAACGCAAATACGGTGGAGCGATGAACCCCAAACGACTGAGAACTCCCTGCGAACAGGGACCTGGACCTAACTGTTAGGGGAAAATCTAGGTGTGAGGCTGCTCAGTCCCCCAGCTGGTCGGGCAGAGCCCGCGGGTCCCTGCGGAATAAAGGAAGGAGTCCAGCCAACCGGAGCAAACAGCTATAGACCAAAGTTTATTGAGCAATAGGTTCAAAGAGCAAATTTGAACCCCGAGGATGGGGTGACAAAGACTTTTAAAACTTTCCCACCATATCCCAGAATACAGTTCATACAGCATCATTGCTACATCACTGACATGTCACAAAAGGGGAGGGGTTAACCTTGGCAAACATGTCCAGACAAGTCCTTGGTACAAGATTAGCATAAGCAGACATGGCAGGGCAAGACTCAGGTATAAGATTAGCATAGATAAATATGTCTATGATATAGAGAGCCAGTGTGGTGTAGTGGTTAAGAGCGGTAGTCTCGTAATCTGGGGAACCGGGTTCGCTTCCCCACTCCTCCACATGCAGCTGCTGGGTGACCTTGGGCCAGTCACACTTCTTTGAAGTCTCTCAGCCCCACTCACCTCACAGAGTGTTTGTTGTGGGGGAGGAAGGGAAAGGAGAATGTTAGCCGCTTTGAGACTCCTGAAGGGGAGTGAAAGGCGGGATATCAAGTCCAAACTCTTCTTCTTTTTCTTCTTCTTAAGTACCACCACCCAAAAGTACAATAGAAGTTCCTTTGCATGTCTGGAGCCTGAGGCGAGTCAGGTGATGAGATTTGGCTTCCTTTGGCTAACAATGAGCCCAGCAATTGTCACCTCTGGGAACGTCCTGGAGTCCTTTTGCAAGGGGAAAATAGCTTTGGAATGGAGGAAACTGGGAAAGGAGATGATTTTATATTATTTTTAAAGCTAGGTAACTTCCCTGAGCTGTCAAGTTGAAAGGATACATTCAGGCATAATATTTGTAATATTAAACTTTAAAGATATAACTGTTGGGATACTGCCAGGGAGAAAAAGCCCATCATGGCCCCCACGTCGCCTCCGGACGATCCATGGATCTCCCGTAGATACAGTATCAGCAATTAGCGACACGAGCTCCAGAAAATAGCTTGCCACATTCCAGAGCTGATGCACGCTCTATCAGCAGAAATCCGCACAGCGAAAGATGCATGCAGGAGTATATTCAGCGTTGGTCAGAACAAAGGAAAAAACATGACTGCCTGCTTGCGTGTTCAGGCATAGAGAGAGAGAGAGAGAACAGCTCTATCAAAACAGAAACATCCTGTGAACAGGAAATACGCAGACTCTGTGACTCACAAAGCCTGCTCCCTTTTAAGGTGGAACGGAAATATCCTAACATCCTCCCCCTTTCCGTGTAACCTTTAGAACCTGTGGTTCAACCCAATTGCAACCTCTGTACGTAAACCTTACGTTGTTCTCTGTTAACAACCTTAGACAACAGATCAGCAGGAATTTCATTTCCTGCCATGTAGGACACCTATAGAATCATAAAATCATAGAATCATAGAGTTGGAGGAGACCACAAGGGCCATCGAGTCCAACCCCCTGCCAAGCAGGAAACACCATCAGAGCACTCCTGACATATGGTTGTCAAGCCTCTGCTTAAAGACCTCCAAAGAAGGAGACTCCACCACACTCCTTGGCAGCAAATTCCACTGTCGAACAGCTCTTACTGTCAGGAAGTTCTTCCTAATGTTTAGGTGGAATCTTCTTTCCTGCAGTTTGGATCCATTGCTCCGTGTCCCCTTCTCTGGAGCAGCAGAAAACAACCTTTCTCCCTCCTCTATGTGACATCCTTTTATATATTTGAACATGGCTATCATATCACCCCTTAACCTCCTCTTCTCCAGGCGAAACATGCCCAGCTCCCTTAGCCGTTCCTCATAAGGCATCGTTTCCAGGCCTTTGACCATTTTGGTTGCCCTCCTCTGGACACGTTCCAGTTTGTCAGTGTCCTTCTTGAACTGTGGTGCCCAGAACTGGACACAGTACTCCAGGTGAGGTCTGACCAGAGCAGAATACAATGGCACTACGCAGAAAGAGGCCTACATCACACTTATACCAAAGACAGAGACGGAAAAGACTCAACTTAAAAACTACCGCCCTATTTCGTTATTAAATGTGGATTACAAAATTTTTGCTGACATTTTAGCAAAAAGGCTGAAAATAGTTTTGATGGAGGAGATTCACAGAGACCAAGCAGGCTTTCTCCCGAGAAGACATTTATCAGATAATGTAAGGAATATAGTTGATATTTTGGAAAAGCTGGAAGTGAACATAAACACTAAAGCAATTTTGATATTTGTGGATGCTGAGAAAGCCTTTGACAATATTTCTTGGAGTTTTATGATGAAGAATCTCCGGGGGATGGGGGTAGGCCAAGGGTTTGAAAACGGTATAGGTGCGATATACTCTGAACAAGAAGCAAAACTTATTGTAAATAATGTGGTTACGAAAGAATTTAAGATAGAAAAAGGGACACGTCAGGGATGCCCAATCTCTCCACTACTTTTTATATCAGTCCTGGAGGTTTTGCTGAACATGATTAGAAGGGACCAGTTGGTTAAAGGAGTGCAGGTCGGAGCCAAACAGTACAAACTGAGAGCATTTGTAGATGATTTGGTACTTACTTTACAAGAGCCTGAATCTAGTACAAAAAGGGTTTTGGAACTAATTCAAGAGTTTGGTCAAGTAGCAGGATTTAAATTGAATAAGTCTAAAATGAAGGTATTGGAGAAAAATTTAACATCATTTGAAAAAGAAAGGTTTCAGAATGAGACAGGGTTAACTGTGGTTAAGAAAGTGAAATATTTGGGGATAAATATGACAGCAAAAATTTGAACTTATTTAAAGACAACTATGAGAAATCTTGGACAGAAGTGAAAAAAGATCTAGAAATTTGGTCAAATATGATGCTTTCCTTGTTGGGTCGAATTGCGGTTATAAAGATGAATGTATTGCCTAGAATGTTGTTTTTGTTTCAAACATTGCAAATATTGGACAAGATGGATTGTTTCAAGAAGTGGCAGAAAGATATTTCTAAATTTGTCTGGCAGGGCAAGAAGCCCAGAATAAAATTTAAGATATTAACTGATACAAAGGAAAGGGGCGGATTTGCCCTGCCAGACCTTAAACTTTACTATGAATCAGCAGCTTTCTGCTGGTTGAAAGACTGGCTACTTCTTGAGAACACTGACATTTTGGACTTAGAAGGTTTTAACAATATTTTTGGGTGGCATGCATATCTGTGGTACGACAAGGCCAAAGCTCATAAGGGTTTTAAAAACCATATTGTCAGGAAAGCACTATATAATGTCTGGATTAGATACAAAGACTTGTCGGAAAGTAAAACTCCAAGGTGGTTGTCACCAATGGAGGCAAAAGCTGTTAAAAAACTTAATATGGAGGCTAAATGGCCGAGATATTGGGAAATTTTGGAACAAGAAGGGGACAGATTGAAATTGCAAAGTTTTGAGAAATTAAAAGGAAAAGTGAGAGATTGGCTTCATTACTATCAAATAATGGAGGTTTTTAAGATGGACAGGAAAATTGGCTTCCAGGTGGAAAAATCAAAATTGGAGACTGAACTGTTAGAATCCAGTACTAAGAACCTGTCAAGAATGTATAACTTGCTGTTGAAATGGAATATACAAGATGAAATGGTTAAATCTGCAATGATTAAGTGGGCACAGGATATTGGTCATAACATTATGTTTGCTGACTGGGAAAAGTTGTGGACCACTGGGATGAAATTTACGGCATGTAATGCCTTAAGAGAAAATATTATGAAAATGATTTATAGGTGGTACATGACCCCAGTCAAGCTTGCAAAAATTTATCATTTGCCTGATAATAAATGTTGGAAATGTAAAGAAAATGAAGGCACATTCTTTCACCTTTGGTGGACGTGCCCAAAGATTAAGGCGTTCTGGGAAATGATCTATAATAAATTGAAAAAAGTATTTAAATATACGTTCCTGAAGAAACCAGAGGCCTTTCTCTTGGGTATTGTCGGCCAAGAGGTGTTAAAGAAGGACAGAACATTTTTTATGTATGCTACAACAGCAGCAAGAATACTCATCGCAAAGTATTGGAAGACACAAGATCTACCCACCTTGGAAGAATGGCAGATGAAGGTGATAGACTATATGGGTCTGGCAGAGATGACGAGCAGAATCCGAAACCAGGGAAGAGAAACAGCGGAAGAAGATTGGAAAAAATTTAAGGACTATTTAAAGAAATATTGTAAAATTAAGGTAAAGGTAAAGGTACCCCTGCCCGTATGGGCCAGTCTTGCCAGACTCTAGGGTTGTGCGCTCATCTCACTCTAGAGGCCGGGAGCCAGTGCTGTCCGCAGACACTTCCGGGTCACGTGGCCAGCGTGACATCGCTGCTCTGGCGAGCCAGCGCAGCACACAGAACGCCGTTTACCTTCCCGCTAGTAAGCGGTCCCTATTTATCTACTTGCACCCGAAGGTGCTTTCGAACTGCTAGGTTGGCAGGCGCTGGGACCGAACGACAGGAGCGCACCCCGCCGCAGGGATTCAAACCGCCGACCTTTCGATCAGCAAGTCCTAGGTGCTGAGGCTTTAACCCACAGCGCCACCTGCGTCCCTATTGTAAAATTAATGAATGTTAAAATGACGTTGGATTAGAAAATATGTGGTTATTAGCGGTAACGGTCAAGTTAAAGAAAATAAGTAACATTAAAATCAAGTTAAAAGTAAGGGAAGGATTTGCTGAAAAATTTAGTCAGAAATTGGGATACAGAAAGGGGAGGTATGAGGAAGTCGGGAAAGTAAGTTATAAGAAATTAAGGGTTGAAATTATATGGGTTTTTTTCTTTTTATATTGTTTTTTTGTTTATGTTATTGTTTTTGTTTTGTCTTTGCTGTGATAAAAACTTTTGAAACGTTAATAAAAAATTTATTAAAAAAAACAGAATACAATGGCACTATTACTTCCCTTGATCTAGATGCTATACTCCTATTGATGCAGCCCAGAATTGCATTGGCTTTTTTAGCTGCCACGTCACACTGTTGGCTCAACCAACTGTTTGTGGTCAACCAAGACTCCTAGATCCTTTTCACATGTACTGCTCTCAAGCCAGGTGTCACCCATCTTGTATTTCTGCCTCTCATTTTTTTTGCCCAAGTGCAATACTTTACATTTCTCCCTGAATGAGTCCTTTCTGAATACACTCTCTTGCATGATGTAACTTAATCTGCAAGTACTTGGTTCTTTGCTTGCAACTCTCTGAGTTCAGCAAAGCCAAACAGGATCTATTGTCTTGATACACTTGTATAGGACATTTCACAGAAACTCTGATGTCCTTAAACAGTTGCATCAACCATTCACAATCCATGAGTGAAAATGACAGAGCATTGAGTTCTGCTTCACAGGAACTTAGGCTTCCTGTCGTCTGCTTCTTGCACAGCCAGTCAAACAGACAGTGGTTATACTTGTAGCATACTCCAGAAGTGCTTGTACCATCCGTGGTGTCACTTCCAAGACTAGCATCTGCAAAGATTTCAAGACCTCCAGTCTTCTGACTGGTGAACCTCAGCCTGTAGTGCATAGTCCCTTTCAAATAGCGGGCTATGTGCTTCAGAGCTTTCCAATCCTGAACAGTAGGATTGTTGGCATGTCTGCTAGGCAGGTTAGTGCTTACAGCTATGTCAGGTCTTGAGCATCTAGCCATAAAATTCAACTTGCCTAGAATGCATCTGTACAGCGTAGTGTCAGAAAACGCTTCAGCAGTACTATCTACCTGGTAACCTGTCACCATCGGTGTGTCTGCTGGGTTTGCATCAACCAAATTCAACCTGGTTAATACATCAGCAATATTCTGTGTTTGCTGTAGCAGAAAATTACCTGCTTGGTCCCTCTCCACCTGCAGAGAAAGATAGTTGGATACCTCACCAAGATCCTTCATGTCAAAGTGCTCTTTCAGCTGAGCTAGGGTGCTTTGGTACAAAGCCTGATTCTTCCAAAACATCAGAAGATCATCAACAAAACATAAACAATACTATCTTCCCCAAACCCCAGAATAAGCAGGAGCTCTGGGGTTGCCCCATGGGGTTCATGAGGGAAGATGGGCCCGTCAGGAGACTTCCGTGGTACCTGCAGCCCCTCCTTCCCCCTCTTGCAATAAGGCTTGGGGGAAATCTCCCATTAAATTACAGCATTTTAAGTTTTCTTCAGAACATGTAGGAGGCAGGGAGAAGTTCTAGTGAAGAAGCAGTATTCGGAGATCATGTGGTGGTGGTGGTGAGAGAGTTTGGTGCAAAAGCAAGTCACACACAGATGCACCCATCTTGCATGCTTGAGTACAGCAACTCCAGGGCATGAGCCAAGTATCGGCAGGGTAGGGGCCATGTGTAGAGCAATTCCCACACTGAGGTCAAAAACACACACAGAGGCAGCAGGACTTCTTCAGTAATAGTTTACTGAGTTTTCAAAGCATACAGTTCTCCCTGGGCCCCCAGTGATGCACAAAACTTTGCTTCTGAGAGCAAATCCAGTTTCAGCCGTAAAGAAATACAGCACACAGGATATCTAAGTCAGACACACAAACCGGCAGAAGGGAGCAAGGGAGGAAAGAGGCTGGAAGGACACAGGGCAATGGAGGTGTGTTTCCCTTCATGTGGTTTTGGAGGGAAGTCAGCAACTCGGCATCTGCTGGGGCTTCACGAAGCAAAGCTTTCTGCCGGCTGCTTCCAGGCAAATGAGCATCCCAGACACTGTGATCTGTGGGGTGTTGCCATATCAATTGTTTTTGAAAGGTTATCATGATGTGGTCTAGAAACCAATATGGAAAAATATATCGCCCGGCCCTAATCCTCACTGACCACCAGAAATCCAGATAAACCCTCACCCCTTCTCTATCAAAAGGTACTTTACATCTTAGATTATAATCACATTGTTTGACACTGCCTTCAATATTTCATTACTATACAGTTTTACACATAAATTCCAGAACTTCGCATACACAACATGTGTTAATGACTGATTTCCTGCTGAGTTCATTTCTGTGAAGAAAAGAGTGGACTCCGAGAGGAAGACGTCCCGCACTCCAGACATCAAAATGGGTTCTTCCATGTGAGAGTCCCTGGATATTCCTTAAACACTCCATTGTAAATAAAGCACTTTTTGTACTCTTTTCATTTAAACTGCTTCTCCTCTTTGAGTTTGTTGATGGTTTGTAGAGTTTCAACTCCTAAAGTTCTTCCTGTCCATGAGTCTGTTGATTTAGAACTTCCACTAGGACTGAACCTCTATCTACTTTCCTGATATTTATAAGGTTTGTGTTTTGTGTGAGTTTCTTGACATAAATCAAGGGTTCCACTCTGACTGCATCTCCTACCACACGCCATACATTTAAACAGTTTCTCCACTGTGTGTCTGCCGATGTTTTCTAAGGGGACCACTCCGACTGAGCTCTTTCCGCACTCCATACATTTATATGGTTTCTCCCCTGTGTGAATCCGCTGGTGTAATTTAAGGATTCCATTCCGACTGAAGCTCTTTCCGCACTCTATACATTTATATGGTTTCTCCCCTGTGTGAGTCCGTTGATGACTTCTAAGGTCTCCATTCTGACTGAAGCTCTTTCCGCACTCCATACATTTATATGGTTTCTCCCCTGTGTGAGTCCGTTGATGACTTCTAAGGTTTCCATTATCACTAAAGCTCTTTCCGCACTCCATACATTTATATGGTTTCTCCCCTGTGTGAATCCGCAGGTGTAATTTAAGGATTCCATTCCGACTGAAGCTCTTTCCGCACTCTATACATTTATATGGTTTCTCCCCTGTGTGAGTCCGTTGATGACTTCTAAGGTGTCCATTATCACTAAAGCTCTTTCCGCACTCTATACATTTATATGGTTTCTCCCCTGTGTGAGTCCGTTGATGACTTCTAAGGCTTCCATTATCACTAAAGCCCTTTCCGCACTCTATACATTTAAATGGTTTCTCCCCTGTATGAGTCCGTTGATGTGTTCTAAGGTGTCCATTATGACTGTAGCTCTTTCCGCACTCTATACATTTATATGGTTTCTCCCCTGTGTGAGTCCGTTGATGACTTCTAAGGTTTCCATTATCACTAAAGCTCTTTCCGCACTCCAGGCATTTAAATGGTTTCTCCCCTGTGTGAATCCGCTGGTGTAATTTAAGGGGTCCATTATGACTGAAGCTCTTTCCACACTCTATACATTTATATGGTTTCTCCCCTGTGTGAGTCCGTTGATGTCTTCTAAGGCTTCCATTATCACTAAAGCTCTTTCCGCACTCTATACATTTATATGGTTTCTCCCCTGTATGAGTCCGTTGATGTCTTCTAAGGCTTCCACTAATACTAAAACTCTTCTCACACTCCAGGCATTTAAATGGTTTCTCCCCTGTGTGAGTCTGTTGATGTGTTCTAAGTTTTCCAATATCAGTGAAACGTTTCCCACACTCCATACCATTAAATGTTTTCTCCCCTGTTGGAGGTCGTTGATGTGAACTATGTGTGCTCATTCAATGATGCATTGTCCGCATTTCACACATTTTAATTTCTATTCCTAATGGGTGGGACAGGTACCCAATCCTCTAGAGTTTTGACTGTCTTCTCCATCTCCTTCTTCAGAGTGGGAAGAAAGGGAATCCTGTTTTGATTTCAAGGAAGTGAACAAAGGGAAAGAGAACACATCAAGCTCCATTAGCACCTTCTCCTATTTCAACGTCTCCTACATTCCCTCACCTCCTACCCATGTTCCCAACTTTCAGGAAATGAAATTGCCATGTCAAATGATAGTAATGCACCAGCAACCTTTCCTAATCCTCAACCAATGTTCATAAAGCAGCTTGATTTTTTAAAGAACGATGTGCTGTCTGATCTCGTGCCCGTCTTTTGACACAGGACTATCCTAAAATGACACTGAAAAGCAGGATATTCTAGGGAAAATGATAAACTGTACTTAGTGGAATATGTAGTACCTTGGAAATGTAGTATTGATTCACTAATGGCCTGAAGTTGTGTTATTTCTGGGGACATGAATTTATTCCTGTTCTGTCTTAAAGATCATAATCATACGATGTCATGGGGTGTTAGGGAAGCGGTAGTACCTTTGGCGGGGGAAATGTCATGCACCTTATGGGGTAATTTATCCACCATTGGTCCCCAGCTTGCACTCAGCTCTCACCTGTTTCTTCCAGAAGCTGTCAGGATGGAATAGGGGCCACAATCCCAGGAACGGCTTCAACTGGCTGGCTAAACCAGGTGAGGATAGCTGATGGGTCTCAAATCCTTGGTGTATTAGGGAATTCTGTTGAGGTGAAGGCAGCCCTGGTGGATGGAGAGGATGAGAACAACAGTGAATCCCACAGTCAAGAAGGCAGATTCTGCCCATTTTGCAGAGGAAAGTGAAGGCAGATGGGGCTCGTCAACCTGGGAAGGGAGCTCCTCAAGAAGGAAAACTCTAGTCGTAATACTTTGGTGCACTCCTTCGCTTCCTCTTGAGTCATCTTCAGGAGAATAAAATGCTATAGAGGAAAACCTACAGAAATCCAGAGTGTAATTTCTATGGGCTAGAGTCTGAGGGGAATGCTCTTTCCTGGTTCTGCTGGATCTCTTAGCGGCTTTGGAGACCTTTGACCATTGTATCCTTCTTTACCCTCCAGAGGTGCTGGGGACCCTGCTATGCAGTGGTTCTCCTCCTTCCTCCTGGGCCATGTCCAGAAAGTGGTGTTGGGGGATGAGTGTTCAGACCCCTGGGCTCTCACTTGTGGGGTGCCTCGGGGCTCTGTCCTCTCCCCATGCTTTTTAATATCTATATGAAGCCGCTGGGAGAGATCATCAGGGGTTTTTGGCTGGGTGTTCAGAGGCATGTGGGTGATACCCAGCTCTTCCTATATTTTAAATTGGAACCAGTGAAGATAGTGAATGGCCTGTGTTGGTGGCCTTGGTGGTTTGCGGATAAATGGCGGCTAACAGATTGAGGTTGAATCCTGACAAGACAGAAGCACTGTCCCTGGGGGACAGGTGGCAGGCAGACCCTACCAGCCTGCAGACTGTCTCACTAGAGTGGTCAATGCTCTGGTTACCTCCTGCTTGGTCTACTGCAATGCACTCTACATGGAGCTACCTTTGAAGGTGAAACAGAAACAGCAACTAATTCAGAATGTGACAGCCGGACTAGTAACTGGGAGCAGCTGCCTAGACCACATATCACTGGTCCTAAAGGATCTTCCCTGGCTCCCAGTGCATTTCCCAGCGCAATTCAAGCTGTTGGTGTTGACCTGTAAGTGTCATGGCTGCATTTTTCAGGAAAAGAAAATTGTTGATCTAATGTATAGAGATCATTCCTAGTCTATTGGTTCAAGAAGGTTCTGTTGGTTTTACTCTGTGTGAGTCAAAGCTGGAGTTTTCTCTAACTGGAATATTTTAGCTGATAAGGGAGTTTCCTTTCTGCTGAGAGCAGGTGGTGGAATAAGTTGTAATGAGGTTATGCTGAACCTTCCTTGTTTTGGGAACCAGAAGAAGCTGGTTTAAACTGGGGTGAGCCAGGCTTGTTATCCAGTCCCAAGGTTACTCTGACATTGAATTGTTTATAAATCACAGTATTGAAAGGCGCCTGGTCCCACTTCCTATTCTGCTATTCTCTACTCTGCTTGTGTCTTTCTTACTTGAGTGCTGTTTTGATATACTAAGTTAGGGTTTTACTGTAAGTTACGTTTTTGCGATTTTTTGGATTCATTACTTAATTTCTCTGCTGAATGGATTTTTTGCAGCCTCTGAGTGTTTTTTTCTACTCTGCTAACTATATGTCGGACTTGGAGATCATTATGGAGGAGCAAGATCTGCGACCTAAAGCCCTAAACAGCCTTGGCGCTATAGACCCGAAGGAGCGTCTCCACCCCCATCCTTCACTCTGAACACTGAGGTCCAGCTCCGAGGGCCTTCTGGCGGTTCCCTCCCTGCAAGAAGTGGGAGTACAGGGAACCAGGCAGAATGCCTTCTTGGTGGTGGCGCCCGCCCTGTGGAATGCCCTCCCTTCAGAGGTCAAGGAAATGAACAACTATCTGACATTTAGAAGACAGCAGAAGGCAGCCCTGTGTCAGGAGGTTTTTAATGTTTGATGTTTTACTGTCTTTTATGTGTACAGTGGTACCTCAGATTACATACACTTCAGGTTACAGACTCCGCTAAACCAGAAACAGTGCATCAGGATGAGAATAGAAATCGGGCTCCGGTGCTGCGGCAGCAGCAGGAGGCCCCATTAGCTAAAGCGGTGCTTCAGGTTAAGAACAGTTTCAGGTTAAGTACGGACCTCCGGAACAAATTGAGTACATAATCTGAGGTACCACTGTACTGGAAGCTGAACAGAGTGGCTGGGGAAACCAAACCAGATGGACAGGATATAAATACTACCATCATTCTTATTGCATTGTGATTTTTTCTTGTTATTTTGGAATTTGTACTGCAATATCAGCTCATGAAATGTTATGGGTGGAGAAAATCACAGGGTTGCCGTAAACGATAATCCCACCCTCAAACTCTCATTCACATATAGTCTATAAATTTGGGGAGGTCACACACTTTGCCTGTGCTAATACTGGCAGTCTTTGGCCTGCACAGGCACACCCGGTGTGTAGAGCCTCCAGCCACAGGCACTGTCTATCATGAAAATGGCTCCTTTGACTGGGAAGATTTGTCCAATGGCTGTCATCAGATGCTGAAGGATTGTATCTCAGCTTGTCAGTCACTCTGACACTGCCTACAAAGAATAAGAGGAACAGAAATGCTTTCGAGGTGCAACTTCTCTATCAGCCCTGAGAGCCATTCCATGGACTCTGCACCCCTGTTTCTGATGACAGGTGTACATTATCCTCATCCTCAGTGGAAAAGAGACTTAAAGATGGAAGCCTGAGAGAGAGGAAAAGGTTTCTGGCTGCTTCCTGGGTGGGATTGCGTAAACCAAGAGCCGCTTCTGAGAAGGCCTCCCCCCTCCCCTCTTCCTCTTGGGATTTCCTCTCCTCTCCAGGGGACCAGTGGTTGGACTGGGCAGAATGGCTGTGTCTGGACAGGGCAGGGGATTATGGGGTGGAAGGAGGATGGAGATTGCAGGAAGGAAGGAGTGGGGGAACTGGACCCCCCCCCCCACTTTCCAGGGACCCCTCTCTGGTCGCCTTGAAGGGGTGGCCGATTCCTGGGCGGGAGGGAGAAGCCAAGGCAGCCCCTCGATAGAGACGTCTCCCCAAAGACTGGTCTCCTCCCCCCCCGCCAATGCTGCGCTTCCTTCCCCAGGGATGCTCCCCTCCCTCCTCCCCCCACCCTTGGCCCCCTCCCTCTCTCCCGGAGTCTCCCCTGCACCCAGAGGCCCCCTTAGCGCGGCTCACCCCTCGCCATGCGCGCCCCATCTCTCCATCCGGAGGGGCCCCCCAAGATGAGATGGGGAGGGACAGGGGGGTCTCTATCCAGGCGTCTCCCGCACCCATTAACCCTTTCCTGGCCCGCTTCTCCGCGCCCCAGGGATGCCTGCGAGGGGGACACGGGTCCGGGGAGTCCTCCTGGGACCCCGTGGGTGGGCGCCCCACGTCCTCCCCTGCCAAGGAAAGCCCCCTTCGCTGCAGGCGTGCAGGGATCCAGGCCCCACGGAAGGCGCTTGGGGGAGCTGGAGGGGTCTCTGGGTCCTTTTCTCCCCTCTCCCCCCCCGAACCCTTTACCTTTTTCTCCTCGCTCCCGATTCTCCTTTCCTTTCCTGCAGCATCCACGGGAGGGGGGTCCCCTGCCTCCTCCCTCCCCTTTCCGAAAGCGCCCCCCCCCCAGAGCCACGGGGCGGAGCAGCAATCCGGAGTGGAAGCTCCACTTCCGGGAGAAGCACGTAGTTTGGGAGGGGGGCTCACCCCCCTTATTCCCGGAACAGAGGTCGGATGGCGAGGAGGAGGAGCAATGTATTGGGGGAGGGATTTGGGATTGTGGGGGTGGGGTGAGAGGAGGAGGGGAGGGAAAGAATTGAGGGGGGAGAGGAAGCTTTCCCCCCTCTCCTTTTCCTTTAGTGGATCAGGAGAGCGGGGGAGGGGCTGATCCCGGAGATCCAGCTGCAAAGAGGGGTCCCCCCCAAAAGTGCAACACCCTCCCCCACCCCACGAGCTTAGATCCCTCCGTGCTTTAGGTATTGGTGCTGTTCAAACCAGGAATGGAGGGGGGCAGCTAAACGACTCCCCCCAAATCCCGGCTCCCCACCCCAGCCTCTGACTCAGGCCAGGACAAGGACCGTGGACACAGGCCCCGTCCAGGCACAACAGCCAAGAGGCTCAGAAAAGCAGCCGATACAATTGGAGCCAGAAGCGGATTCCAAAATCTGAGGGATCCCTTGGACAAGAAACAAGACCAGCCAGGAAGAGGAGAGCAAAAGAGCAGCCAGTAGGTCTTGATTGAAGACTGTCGCCTCAGGATTCCCACCTGCGCCCAGGTGGAACAAGATGGAAGACCCCAATAAAAGAAGACCCCAACTTTTATTAGCTGCTAATCCCCCAAGCTACACCCCCAAGACTCCATCATGACTACATAATTGACACATCACACAGAGGAGGGGTTCAGGGAGAAGAAGAAGAAGAGTTTGGATTTGGTATCCCGCTTTATCACTACCCGAAGGAGTCTCAAAGCGGCTAACATTCTCCTTTCCCTTCTTCCCCCACAACAAACACTCTGTGAGGTGAGTGGGGCTGAGAGACCTCAGAGAAGTGTGACTTCTCTGAAGGAGGAGGAGTTGTGGTGGTAACCTGAGGGTCTTCTCACCTGTCCGGTTCCTCCTTTCCCCCTCCCCATGATTACATTCCTGAGGACAAAGGGGAGTTCACTGTTTCCTGTCCCCAGAGGGAAGGGCTGGTCACTGTCCTGTATTTCAGTCCATACTGAATCCACTTCCATATGCAGGTCCTTTGTGAGTGGAATGATCTTCTGTCCAGGACCATCAAGGTTGGCATGCCAACTGGGTAGGGCTCACTGCGGACATGTTGGCTGCCTTGTGTCAAGTCTCCCCCCTTTGATAGTCCCTCCCTCATGGTGTAAAATAAAAGTTGAACGGTGCAGATCCGATGTACGGCTGATTTTCTTTTATTATTATTTTTTTATTGAATTTTTCCATAAAAAAACTCTAGTCATTTAATTTTACACATCACATATTCTATTTTGTTGAACTTCCCTCAACTCCCCTGAAAATCATCCAAAGTTATTCTCTTATCTACACATTCCTTATTTCAAGTATCGCTTATAAATAAAAAAATTTATCCTCATTTACCATCTTGCAATCTTCCTTAAATTTCCCAAAGCTTCTTTAAAACCCACTAGCGTTATATTCTCCTCACATACAGTTTTCAAATACTCTCTAAATTTTCCCCAGTCCTCCAAAAACTTATGATCTCTTTGAAGTCTGATTTTTCCAGTTAGTTTGTCCAGTTCCGCATAGTCTGTTAGTTTGCTTCTCCATTCGTCCAGGGTCGGTACTTGTTCTTGTTTCCACCTTTGGGCTATCAGTGTTCTTGCTGCTGTAATTGCGTACTGGAAGAGTTTAAAGTCCCTTCTTTTTATTTCCTTTCTGGTTATCCCTAACAAGAAGGTCTCTGGCTTCTTTACAAAACTGTACTTCAGCATTTTTTTTAACTCATTATATATTGCTTTCCAGAATCCCTTCACTTTCTTACATTCCCACCACATGTGCATGAACGTTCCCTCTTTCTCTCTGCATCTCCAGCATTTGTTACAGATTTTATACATTTTTTCCAGCTTTGCCGGTGTCATATACCATCTGTATACCATTTTCATGGCATTTTCTTTCAACGTTATACATGCGGTGAACTTCAGATTTTCATTCCATATTTTTTGCCATTCTTCCAGCTCTATACTATACCCTAAATCTCTAGCCCAATGGATCATTACCTCTTTCACTTCTTCATCCATCGTATGCCATTCCAATAAGATTTTGTACATTTTAGATATTAATTTGCAGTCATTATTGACAATTTCTGATTGAAACCTCGAATCTTTTTCATTATACCCTTTTTCTTTCACCTCCTTTTTAAACATCTCACTTATCTGAAGATAGTGCAGCCAATCAAATACATGTTCTTTTACTTGCTCATATGGTTTTATTCTCCATTTCTCTCCTTCTTTTATCACCAGATCTCCATAAGTAATCCAATTACTTCTCATGTTAATTTTTTTGACTCCCATTACCTCTAGTGGGGATAACCAATGTGGTACCCCCCTTTCTAATATATTTTTATATCTGTCCCAAACTTCAATTAAGGATTTCCGGAATATATGATTTTCAAACGATTTATATCCCTTTTTCTTCTCTTGTCCTAGATAGACGTGCCACCCGAATCTATTATCGAATCCCTCTAAATCCAATAATTTTGTATTTTTGAGTTTGATCCATTCCCTTATCCAACAAAGGCATGATGCCTCATAATACAACTTCAAGTCTGGCAGGGCAAATCCTCCTCTTTCTTTTGCATCCGTTAACAGTTTATATTTAATTCTTGGTTTTTTGCCCTGCCAGATATATCTTGAAATAATTCTTTGCCATTCCTTAAAGATTTTTACTCCTCTTAATATAGGGATCGTCTGAAATAAAAATAGTATCTTGGGTAGCACGTTCATCTTTATCATTGCTATTCTACCCCAAAAGGATAGTTTTAACCTTCCCCACCCTTCCAGATCTTTCTTAATTCCCTTCCATACCGGGACATAATTGTTTTGAAACAAGTCAATATTTTTCGGTGTTATCCATATTCCCAAATATTTAACCTTCTTGACAGTTTCAATTCCCGTTTGCTGCTGTAACATCTCCATCATTGTTTGGTCCATATTTTTTGTTAGAATTTTAGTTTTTTTCCTATTTAATATAAAACCTGCCACCTCCCCAAATTTTTCCATTTCCTCTAGTACTTCCATTGCATTATTCATCGGGTCTTCCACCATTATGACTAAATCGTCAGCAAAGGCTTTAATTCTATATTCATTTTGGCCTACTGTTACCCCCTTTATTTTTTCGTTTTTCCTAATTGAGTTCAGAAGAGTTTCTAAAACCATTATAAACAATAAGGGTGAGAGCGGGCAGCCCTGTCTGGTACCTTTTGATATCTTAATTTCTTCTGTTATCACATTAAGGTAAAGGTAAAGGTACCCCTGCCCGTACGGGCCAGTCTTGACAGACTCTAGGGTTGTGCACTCATCTCACTCTATAGGCCGGGAGCCAGCGCTGTCCGCAGACACTTCCGGGTCACGTGGCCAGCATGACAAGCTGCATCTGGCGAGCCAGCGCAGCACACGGAACGCCGTTTACCTTCCCGCTAGTAAGCGGTCCCTATTTATCTACTTGCACCCGGGGGTGCTTTCAAACTGCTAGGTTGGCAGGCGCTGGGACCAAACGGCGGGAACGCACCCCGCCACAGGGATTCAAACCGCCGACCATGCGATCGGCAAGTCCTAGGCGCTGAGGTTTTACCCACAGCGCCACCCGCGTCCCTGTTATCACATTATTTACTATCAATTTGGCTCTCTGTTCGTTATATATAGCCCGTATTCCATTGAAAAAATCGTTCCCCATCTCCAAATATTCCATATTTTTCAACATGAAGTCCCATGATATATTGTCGAATGCCTTTTCGGCATCTACAAACATTATCATTGCTCGTCTCTCATTCCTGGCTGTCAGATATTCCAATATATTTACTATGTTTCTCACATTATCCCTCATCTGTCTGCCAGGAAGGAAACCTGCTTGGTCTTCATGAATGATTCCCTGTAGTACCTTTTTAAATCTTTTTGTCATTATTCCTGCAAAGATTTTATAATCCGTATTTAACAAAGAGATCGGTCTATAATTCTTTACTTGTGTTGGGTCCGCATCCTCTTTTGGGATAAAGGTTATAAATGCATCCTTCCAGGTTTCTGGAATCTCTCTCTCTTTAAGAATGTTATTCAGTACTTCTTTTAGTGGTGTCGGCAGAGTTAGCCTCAGCTCCTTGTAATACCTTGCTGTAAACCCATCTGGTCCTGGGGCTTTCCCATTTTTCAACTCTGTTATAGCCATCTTAATTTCCTCACTATCTATTGGGGTGTTCAGCCTTTCCCTTGCTTCTGTCGAGATCTTTTGCACCTCTTTCTCTTTTAGGCATCTCTCTATTTTCCTCATGTTGTTCTTCTCTTTATTCTTAAACAATTGACTATAAAAATCCAAAAATCCTTTCCTAATTCCTTTAGGACTGATTATCTCTTCTTCTTTTATCTTGATTTTTTTAATTGTACTTTGTTCTTTTCTTTTTTTGATCTGCCAGGCAAGCCATTTTCCTGATTTATTCGCGAATTCAAAGTTTTTTTGTCTTATTTTTTTGATATTCCATTCCTTATTAATTAGCATTGCAAATTGAATTTGCAAGGCCTTGATACTTTGTTTAATTTTCATATTATTTGGTTTTTTGATTAGCTTTTGTTCGTTCTCCATAATCTGTTTTAAAATCTCTCTCTTCCCTTTCTATTCTTCTTTTTGATTGAGTTTTGTTGTATACAAAACCCTCTCTTCCCTTTCTCTCTATTCTTCTTTTTGATTGAGTTTTGTTGTATACAAAACCCTCTCATCACCGCCTTTCCTGCATCCCACACTATACTCATTCTCTATTCTTCTTTTTGATTGAGTTTTGTTGTATACAAAACCCTCTCATCACCGCCTTTCCTGCATCCCACACTATACTCATTCTCGTTCCTTTGTTACAGTTATCACCGAAATATTCTTTCAGTTTCTCCTGTGCCTCTTGTACAAATTTTTGGTCATCAAATAAATAATCATTCATTCTCCATCTGAATGTTCTTTCCTCATAGCCTTTCATTTCTAATCTAATCGGGCTATGATCTGAGATTACTCTTGTTTCAATTTCCACTTGAGAAATTCTTGGAATTAGCTCACCTGAGATCCAAATTTGGTCGATTCTAGACATCGACTGATTTGGTTCTGAGTAGAATGTGAATTGTTTTTCCAGTGGATGTCGTAACCTCCAAATATCTGTTAAGTTACAGTTTCTAACCAATTCAAAAAATGTTTTGGGTAATTTACCTTCTTTTGTTCCACTGTCCCTCAGTCTATCCATTTCTGTTGAAATTACCCCGTTCATATCTCCCATCAAAATTATCTTTTGATCCATATATTCCAACAGTATTTCTTCCAAATTTTTGTAAAAAACAGTTTTGTTTCCATTAGGTGCATAAATCCCGACAATTATTATTTTTTCACCTTGCCAATCGATTTGAACCCCAATAATTCTCCCCTCTTCATCCTTAAAAATTTGTTGGGCTTCTATTTTACTTTTAACATACAAAATCACTCCTCTTTTCTTTTCTTTATCTGAGGATATAAATTCATTTCCGAGTCTTTTATTTATCAAAATTTTCCTATGCCTTTTAGACACGTGTGTTTCTTGCAAGTTTTTTTTTCTTAAGAAATTGTTCCACTTTGTTCCGTTTTTTTTGTCGTTCAAACCATTAATATTCCAACTCCATAATTTTAACACCATCGTATTTCTGATCTTTTATAATAATTCTTACTCCAATTAATTTTATTATAATCTTTCCTCTCCTTCCTCTCCCTCCTCCTCGTCCTCCTCCTCCTCCTCTTCCTCCAGCTCTTCTCCAATTTTCCTCCTTTCACCTGCTTCCTTCATTCCTTTTACCTCCACTCCTCCTGTTGCTCCTTTAACTTATTCTTCTTCCTCAATCAATAACTCTTTGTATTTCCTCTGAAATTTGCCTATTTCTTCTGAACAGGTCAATCTATGCCTTTTGTTTTTATAAGTAAAGGAGATCCCTTCCGGAAACTCCCATTTGAATTCTATATTGTTTTTCTTAAGAATTTTCACCTGTTGCTTATAAGGGTCTCTCCGTTTCAACAATCTGATTGGTATATCTTTAAAAATAATTATATAACTACCATCAATAGATAGTCTTTTTTCTCTATTTTTTTGGAGTACCAAATTTCTCATGTCTCTATCTTTAGTTGTTATAAGGCAGTCCCCTGGGGATTTCTTTGCCTTGGTTGTCCTCACTTTTATCCTAAAAATATTTTGAATCGTACTTTCCACCTCCTCTACCTAGAGCTCCATCCATTGTGCCAATTCTTTTATTAATTTTTGTCTAATATTCTCGCCTTGACTCTCTGGAATCCCCCTCAACCTTAAATTAACTTCCCGTTGTCAAAGTTCATTCATAGAGATTGCATCCCACATTTCTTCTTGGGCTTTATTAGTTTCCAAGAGTCCTACCCTACTTTTATCCTCTTCCCGCTTCAAATCCTTCATTTACAATTTCATCCTTTTCATTCCTTCCTCTAAAGCGTGAGTTCTTTTCGATACCTCTCTTATTTGCCCTTTAAGTTCATTTACTGTTTCATCTATCTTCCTATCCATTTTCCCAATCTTTAAGTCTACCTGTTCTATTTTGGATTCCAGATTCTTCTCACTCTGCCTAATCTCTGCAAACATCTTTAGTATTTCGGTTCTAAAGTCTGATTCTTGCTTGGACCCCTTTCTCTCTGACGGAGTTCCCCCATTCCCGCCTTTCTTTGGTACATGAGACATTTTGTACAAGTATATCTTATTACCCCTATCCGACAAATTGAAGAAGAAACCTGTTCCGATACTAAAGCTTCCAATCCCCACTCAGGGCCTATCAAGGGTCTACAGAATTCAGAGTAAATTCAAATCCCTTAGTCCCTTTAGATCTGTAAATGTTCCATGTGCATAGCACTAATAAATTAGTGATTAGTTATCCGAAATAGTCTTACATAAATCTGAGTGGGGTTTTAATGCCTTCGTCTTATTGCCCTCAGCTGGGCTAATCCACTCAAAAGTTAGTCCAAAGATGAGAAAAAGAAGAAGAAGAAACAAAAAAGAAAAAACCATCTAAAGCATCCGTGGAGGAATAAGTTTGGACTGTAGACCCTCCAAAGGCACTTAAATAGACAGTTCTTAAATCTTCCTGCCCCCAGTTGGGCTATTTCCTCATAAGGTCATCTGAATGTTAAGTATTTTTGTTTAGTCACACTCTTTTTCTTCTTGCCCACAATTGGGCTAAATCCTCAAAGTATTCAGGCCGACCACAGGTTTCCGAATAGTTTCATGAATCCCAATCCAAAAACCCCGGTCTGTCCAATGAGTCTAACAATACCCAAAAGAAAGAAGGGGAAAACCAGTTTGTAAATCCACCTCCGTCCGCTAGAGGGCCACCATCCGACGAGAGGGGGGGACGAGGGGGAAAGGGAAACAAACAAAAGAAAAAGAAGAGAGAGAGAACTGTCCTTCTTTTCTTTTAATCCCCTGAAGACGGTGGCTATATTAGCCTAAGATGGAATTCTTCCAGTTGGCTAGCATTACTTAAAATATAATAAGGTCAATTCCCCAAAAAGAAAAAAGAAAAACAAAGCAGCAACGCACAGGCGTACCTGCTTCCTCCTTCCTCTGTTAAAAGATGGAGACCCAGCTGTAATGGAGTCCGGACATTGACGCAATAATATCTTCCATTAAACAGAACTTCAAAGGTTGCACTATCTTCCCCCGTCACCAGAAGGGCTAGGAATAACAAAAAATAGCAAAATATTGGCTCTTTGCTCCCCTCCGGGTTCCTCTTTTGCCAGTTTTTACCAGGGTTTGTTTTTTTTTGTTTTTGTTTTTTTTGAGTCCTCAGTTACAGGCAGCGAGAGCCATGCTACAAGGCAGGCTTAAGCAGTGTTACGGTAAAATCTGGGTGCGAGGCTGCTCTGCCACCCAGCTTGTCGGACTAAGTCCGCGTGTCCCTGCGGAGGAAAATGAGCTCAGCCGGAGACAGGAGCCAACGGCAGGAGATCCAAGTTTATTGCACAACAGGTTCAAGGCAAGATTGAACAGTGGGAAAGGGGTGACATGAACTTTTGAAACTTCCCTCTATGTCCCAGAATACAGTGCGAAATACATCATGAATATATTAAAGAGAGGTTGGGTTACACGGATTACATCATGAATACATTAAAGAGAGGTTGGGTTACACAGGATTAACATATGGAGGAGGGAGGGGGGAATATGCAGAGCTGGAGATATGCACAGATAAGCACTTCCTGAGCACCGGTGATGAGAAAACAATGGTCCATGTATGCATGGTCTGCCACGTGGCATTGCCCGGAGGAAAGGCTTGGCAGAGCGATTTGACCTGAGTACGTGACACCTCGCTTGAGGGATCATGGAGGCCGGGGAGGTGTTATGGAGTCCTGAAGAGACTGAATCGATCGGCACCAAGAGCAAAGAAATCGGAGTTGTGGTTGATTTTATACGATTTTCTAAAGATTTTAGCCGTTTTTAGTCCATGTTTGAAATCGGAAACAAAATAGATACATTGTAGCAAGAGTTGACACTTTTATGAGTTCACAAGTTTCGGTTCCATTGTTCTCCCAGTGGCGAGCCGTCAGTAGCTTGTCAAGAGGTTAAATGAGGCGTGCAGGAGCTCGCTGCGCTAGCTCTGCAAGGCGAATGCATGGTTCTGATTGGGTAGAACCCCATTGAAAGAATGGGGATACAGCTTCGTACGGTCAACTCACAGTAAAGATAGAGCAGGGAAAGGCATAAGGATTTGGGCTTATTTCGCCCGTAATAGGAAAGGGAAAAGGCACTTTATATATGGGGCTTGGGGTAGAGTGTGGTGCTTGTGTAATGGTGTGGGGGCTGAGGGGTCCACGTGGGGCTGGGCGCCCTCGAGGTCATCGCCTCAGACCCTCTGGTGACCGTTGGAAGGGTAGGAGGAAGACATGCCCCCCCTTCCGTATCAGTAGTATGTGGACCGAGAACTCCCAGAAGTGCAAGCTGGATTTCGAAGGGACAGAGGAAGCAGAGACCAAATTGCAAACATGCGCTGGATTATGTAGAAAGCCAGAGAGTTCCAGAAAGACATCTACTTCTGCTTCATTGACTATGCCAAAGCCTTTGACTGTGTCGACCACAGCAAACTGTGGCAAGTTCTTAAAGAAATGGGAGTGCCTGATCACCTCATCTGTCTCCTGAGAAATCTCTATGTGGGACAAGAAGCTACAGTTAGAACTGGATATGGAACAACTGATTGGTTCAAAATTGGGAAAGGAGTACGGCAAGGCTGTATATTGTCTCCCTGCTTATTTAACGTATATGCAGAATTCATCATGCGAAAGGCTGGACTGGATGAATCCTGTAATAAAAAAATTGAGGTCTTTTATATATATAATAAATGTTCATAAATGTACCAATCAAGCACATACATAGATATGTCGACCACATGTCTGGAGCAGCACAGGAAGACCGACCTGAAATCATTTTGATTCCCAAACTGACCAAATGTTTTCTCTGCAAGGAGGGAGCGGGTGAGGGAACCTTCCCATTGTCTCAGGAATTGGGAAATCACCATCTCAAAGGAATGGCCAGACTACCAGGAAAGGGATCAGATATGGCAATATCAGATAACCTGGCAGACAGGAAAAACGACAACATTCAAATTTCTGTTGTGGACCACCTTTTCTGTGATTTAGGTATGGTGTTTGTGGGGGGTGGTCTTGGGTTACACCCCTTCTGTGATGTATGTGTGATGTATGGAGGGGTGGTCTTGAGCTCCAGGGCAGGGCATTTAAAATGTCTATATAAGGGCTGGCACACCTTGGTTTGGGGTTCTCCTCAGGGGAGCACCCTGTTGCAACAGATCAATCAAGATCAGGCTTACTAGCTGCTTTGCTTCTCAATAATCTCTGGTTGCCTCTGTTATTTCCTCCAAACGATGGAGAACCTACAAGGGACTATATAAAGGGCTCTTGTGTCCCCCATAAGGGAAGAAGGGCAGCTTTTGTTTACAACAGATGGCACCCCAGATGGGACCTTCGGTTGCCCGATTCAGGGGGCAAGGAAGGACTGGTGATCCAGTGCGCACCAGGCCATTTACCAGGAGGAGCCACCAGTCCTCTAGTGACCCCAGGGTCTGGAAAGAAGTGGAGTTCCAGCAGGGCTAACCGGAGGAAGCAACGCTTGATCAGGCAAGCCTCAAATTGATTTATTTTTTAAAATAATCTTTATTGATTTAAATTACAAACATATATAAAAAGAATTTGGAATCTCATACTGCAAAAAAGAAAAATAAAGAAAAAACAATTAAGAAAAAAGGAAAGAAGAAAATACAGAAAAAGAAAGAAGAAGCAGATTTATGTGCATTAAAAAACTTAATCTTCCTAATTAAATAAAAAAGACTTCTGACAAAACGAGTCTTCCAATCATTCTCATTGTACTGTTTATACTGTCGTTGTTGTTTTTTTGCACAGTTATATATTCTTTAATATTGTTCCCGTCTACTCCACAAACAGTATTTGTTGTGTTTACAGGTATCACTCAAGTTCTGCTAATATGGTGTGGTTGGTACAATATGATCTTATATAATCCTTAAATATCCTCCATTCTCCAAATATTTTCTGGTTCAATTCTCCTCTAACTCTTCCCGTAGGTTTTGCTAGTTGTAACTATTCTAACATGAGTATATGGCTTCTCTTGGTGATGTCCACAAGGGTATTTATATTTATTCCAGATTTTATATCACGATTTTCTTATCACATGGCTCAAAAATCCCCTGTGGACCTTCACTTTTTCATATATTAAAGAAGACTGCTATCCAGACCGATTCTCGTGGCCTTCCAAGTCTAATAGGTCCATATCTTTTAGTGTAATCCAGTCTTTTATTTTTTTAAAAAAAGATATTTATTAAAGTTTTAAACAATAAAACACACATCACAATCAGAAAAAAGAAAAACATTATCCTAATCGAATACAGACAGAAAAATACAGCAAACAATGAAAAAAGTAAAAGAAAAAAAGACATAGAAAGACATAAAAATCCAATTTCTAACAAATTATTTTCATAACCCTTTTTCCAGACTCCCTCACATCTCCCTTTTCTGTGTTCCCTTTTACAGGATGGTATTCAGCAGTACCATGCCCTCTTTCAAATCTTATTCTATATTGTACATTTCAACTATTATGTCTCCGATTGTCCCCTTTATTTCCATTTGTTTAAGTTTAACATAATATTGTTCTAACTTCTTTCACCCTTATTTACATTTTTTACATAATTATATAAATTATGTAGTGCAATCCAGTCTTTTATCCAAACCAATCCTGCCGCCGCATGGTAGAATTCCAAATCTGGCAATGCAAAACCTCCTCTCTCCTTTTGATCTGTTAATAACTGGTGTTTAATTCTTGGTTTCTTTGCACTCCATATAAATCTAGATATTTCCCTTTTCCACTCCTTAGAACAATTCATTTCTCCTAAAATGGGCCTTGTTTGGAATAAGAACATCATTTTGGGAAGGATATTCATTTTCACAACCGAGACTCTTCCCCAGAGTGAGAGATGGAGTTTGGTCCAGGTTTCCATATTTTTTAAATTTATTTCCATACTTTACTAGAATTATCCTCATATACATTTAAGCTTTTATTTGAAATCCAGATCCCTAGGTATTTAACCTTATTTTTAATTTCCAGGCGTATTTTTTCTTGAAGTTCTCCCCCCCCCCTTCCATTGTGAGGCTTTTTGTCAGTAATTTAGTTTTTAGGTGGTTTATTTTCAGCCCCAGGCCGGCCATGAATTAATCTAGCAAAAGACCCTGGGATGGCCAGGAGCAGCGCATGCGGACGTGAGTCTAGGAATGGAGAAGATTGTGGGCGGGATTCTCTGAAACACCCAGCAACCCAGATTCTCATCCTTTGCTGTATCTTTTGCTTACGGTCTTCACTCCCAGCCTTCCTGGCAAGAGGTAGATAGGAGGGGGAGGGGAGAACGGGAGACTTGGGGTTCTGCAATTAGAGAGGCAATTAACTGCAAGGGGAGAACGCCAAGCAAAGCTCTCATTCCCTGTTGCGGAACCTGAGATCTGAAACTTCTCCTTTTTCCCAAGGAAGACGCCCCAAGGCTGGTCCAAGTGGCCAGTTTGGATAGCAAGGGACTTGGGCTCGGTTTCCAATTTCTCTTCTTCTCGTAAATGCAGCTGCACCGGCAGCACCAAGATCCAGAAGGAAGTGACTGGTGCGCGTCAGAGCGCAAGGGCGTTTCCAGTTCCTTTCCGTTCTCTCTGGAGCAGCTGGATTTGGCACTGGGCTGCCAGGCGTCCAATGGAAAGGGACTCTTTTCCCTAGAGTGTAAGAGGCAGAAAAGGTTGGTGGGACCCCATGGTAAGCAAAGGGAGGGAGAAGGACTTTGTAGAGTCCTTCGTAGAGAAGACGAACGACTGTCAGGTCAGGAAAGACCTGGGAAAAGGCTGGCGGGTTTTGGCTTTGGTTGAAAAATGGGATCCCCACATTCTAAGAGTTCTAACCGCCAGACGCAAAGGCATGTGCTGGTCGCAGCAGGAGGGGGGGTCTCCCTGGATGCTTCAGCAGCCAGCCTCCCCTGGTTATCCTGGCCCCCTCCTCTCCTCCCTCTGAGCCTGAACTGCTCTCTGCCCCAGACTCTTCCCGCCCACCAAACCCTGTTTCCTCCTCAGCTTCCAACACCTCCCCTTCCATTCTGCTCCCTTTTCTCCTTCTTTCTGCTCTTCGCCATCCCACCACCAGGAAGGCAGCCCTCCTTCTGAAACACCAAGAGAGTAAACAGACAGTTCTCTGAACGGAGAGGAGCAGAAGCGGAGTCCCCTCAAGATCAGTATTGGGACCTGTGGCTTTTCAACTTCTTCATAAATGATCTAGACTTAGGAGGGAGCAGGGAGGGGGCAAAGTTTGCTGATGGCAGCAAATTTTCCAGGGTTGTTCAGACAGAGAGAGATTGCAAGGAGCTCCAAAAGGACTTCTTCAAAGGGAGTGAATGAACAGATACAGCTCATTGTCAAGGAGATTAAAGTGGTGCATGTTGGGACAAAAAAACAACACCTCTTAATATCATGTACAGGCTCATGGGGTCTGAACTGGATTTCCTGTGTGCTCTAGGAGACCAGGGGAGAGGGGAGCTGGTCACAGCAGGAGGAGGAGTCTCCCTGGATGCTATCTTCCCCAAACCCCAGAATGAGCAGGAGCTCTGGGGTTGCCCCATGGGGTTCAAGAGTGAAGATGCCCCCACCAGGAGATTTCCCTGGTACCTACAGCCCCTCCTTCCCCCTCTTGAAATTAGGCTGGGGGGGAAATATCCCATTCAATTTCAGTATTACAAGTTTTCTTCATGACCCGCAGGAGGCAGCGATGAAGTTCTGGTGAAGAAGCAGTGCTGGGAGATCATGCGGTGGGAGAATGACAGAGTTTGGTGCAAAAACCAAAGGTACTTTAATCTAAAATCATACTCACCATTGTGAGATGCTGCCTTCATTATTTCATTATTATACTGTTTTACATATAAAGACCAGAACTTCACATATACCTCTTGTTTTTAGGAATGATTTCCTGCTGAGTTCATTGCTCAGAGTGGACTCTGAGAGGAAGACGTCCCACACTCCATACATCTAAATGGGTTCTCCCTTGTGAGAGTCCCTAGATGTTCCTTAAATAAAGGTAAAGGGACCCCTGACCATTAGGTCCAGTCTTGACCGACTCTGGGGCTGCGGCACTCATCTCGCTTTACTGGCCGAGGGAGCTGGCGTACAGATTCTGGGTCATGTGGCTAGCATGACTAAGCCACTTCTGGCGAACCAGAGCAGCGCACAGAAACGCCGTTTACCTTCCCACCAGAGCAGTACCTATTTATCTATTTGCACTTCACATGCTTTGGAACTGCTATGTAGGCAGGAGCTGGGACCGAGCAACGGGACCTCACCCTGTCACGGGGATTCGAACTGCCGACCTTCTGATCGGCAAGTCCTGGGCTCTGTGGTTTAACCCACAGTGCCACCTGCGTCCCTGTTCCTTAAATACTCCATTATAAATAAAGCATTTTTTGCAGTCTTTTCATTTAAACTGCTTATGCTCTCTGAGTTTGTTGATGGTCTGAAGGGTTTCAACTCCTAAACTTCTTCATGTCCATGAGTCTGTTGATTTTGAACTTCCACTAAGAGTGAACCTCTTTCTACTTTCCTGATATTTATATGGTTTGTCTTTTGTGTGAGTTTGTTGACATAAATCAAGGGTTCCACTCTGACTGAAGCTCCTTCCAGAGTCCATAAATTTACATGGTTTCTCCCCTGTGTGACTGCTGATGTTTTCTAAGATTTCCATTCTGACTGAAGCTCTTTCCACACTCCATACATTTAAATGGTTTCTCCCCTGTGTGAGTCCATTGATGTGTTCTAAGTTTTCCATTCTGACTGAAGCTCTTTCCACACTCGATACATTTAAATGGTTTCTCCCCTGTGTGAGTCCGTTGATGTGTTCTAAGATATCCTCTGTTACTAAAGCTCTTTCCACACTCAATACATTTATATGGTTTCTCCCCTGTGTGAGTCCGTTGATGTAGTCTAAGGCTTCCATTGTTACTAAAGCTCTTTCCACACTCAATACATTTATATGGTTTCTCCCCTGTGTGAGTCCGTTGATGTAGTCTAAGGCTTCCACTATGACTAAAGCTGTTTCCACACTCGATACATTGATATGGTTTCTCCCCTGTGTGAGTCCGTTGATGATTTCTAAGGTTTCCACTCTGATTGAAGCTCTTTCCACACTCCATGCATTTAAATGGTTTCTCCCCTGTGTGAGTCCTTTGATGTTGTCTAAGGCTTCCACTATTACTAAAGCTGTTTCCACACTTGATACATTTATATGGTTTATCCCCTGTGTGAGTCCGTTGATGTTTCCTAAGGTTTCCATTTTCACTAAAGCTCTTTCCACACTCCATACATTTATATGGTTTCATCCCTGTGTGAGTCCGTTGATGTTTCCTAAGGCTTCCACTATCACTAAAGCTCTTTCCACATTCCATACATTTATATGGTTTCTCCCCTGTGTGAGTCCGTTGATGCTTCCTAAGGCTTCCATTCTGACTGAAGTCCTTTCCACACTCCATGCATTTAAATGGTCTCTCCCCTGTGTGAGTCCGTTGATGTTCCCTAAGGCTTCCGTTATCACTAAAGCTCTTTCCACACTCAATACATTTATATGGTTTCTCCCCTGTGTGAGTCCGTTGATGCTTCCTAAGGCTTCCATTCCGACTGAAGTCCTTTCCACACTCCATGCATTTAAATGGTCTCTCCCCTGTGTGAGTCCGTTGATGTTCCCTAAGGCTTCCATTATCACCAAAGCTCTTTCCACACTCAATACATTTAAATGGTCTCTCCCCTGTGTGAGTCCGTTCATGTGTTCTAAGATTTCCATTTTCACTAAAACTCTTTCCACACTCGATACATTTAAATGGTTTCTCCCCGGTGTGAGTCCGTTCATGTGTTCTAAGATTTCCATTTTTACTAAAGCTCTTTCCACACTCGATACATTTAAATGGTTTCTCCCCGGTGTGAGTCCGTTCATGTGTTCTAAGTTTTCCATTTTCACTAAAGCTCTTTCCACACTTGATACATTTATATGGTTTCTCCCCGGTGTGAGTCCGTTGATGTATTCTTAGTTTCCCACTATCACTAAAGCTCTTTCCACACTCGATACATTTATATGGTTTCTCCACTGTGTGAGTCCGTTGATGTTTCCTAAGGTTTCCTTTATCACTGAAGCTCTTTCCACACTCAATGCATTTATATGGTTTCTCTCCTGTGGGAGTCCGTTGATGACTTCTAAGGCTTCCACTATTATTAAAGTTCTTTCCACACTCCATACATTCATATGTTTTCTCCCCTGTATGAGTCCGTTTGTGCAATTTAAAGTTTCCACTCTGACTGAAGTTCTTCCTACACTCCCTGTACTTAAAACGTTTTCTCTCTGTGTGAGTCTGCTGGTGTGTTCTAAGTTTTGCATTGAAAGAGAAGCTTTTTCCGCACTCCATACCTTTAAATGGGTTCTTTCCTTTTTCTGTTCGTTGATGTGAACTATGTGTGCTCATTCAGTGAAGCATATTCCACATTTCACACATTTTAATGGCTATTCCTAATGAAACAAACGGTGCCCTGTCCCCTGCAATTCTTTCTTCTCCACCACCTTTTTCAGAGTGGGCAGAAAGGAAATCCTGTTTGGGTTTTAGGAAAGAGAACACAGGAAAAAAAGGACACATCAACCTCCATTAGCACCTTCTCTTATTTCAATATCTCCTACATTCTCCCATGTCCTCCCCATGTTCCCAATTTTTAGGAAATGAAAATGGTATGATGTCAAATGGTAGTAATGCATCAGCAACCTTTTATAATCTTCAATCATCTTTAATAACACAGAATGATCTTAGAATACCGTTGTCCTCTGAGACTGCCTTTCTTTCTTTTTTCTTCTTCTCTTTTTTTTTTAAACTTTTATTTTGCTTTAAACAGGTACATGTAAACAGGTACTTAGAAATATAGACAACCAAAATGACAAAGAAAAATTCCTTAATAGTAATGAAAAAAAATGAAAAAAGTCTACAAAAAATATTGAGGTACATGACACAGAACATAAGCAACTATGGGAAAGATAAAAGAAAAAAGAAAAAGAAGAGAAAAAGAAAAAGAAAAATGAGCCTAAGCAGGAAAGCTCATCTATTGTACACTTCCGTCAAGCTCACAACAGATCATTATTCTTATCAATTCTCTCTATCTGCATTCCAAAGGAATCCCTCATCTTGGTATCAGGGAGCATTTCTCTATGCGGTATCATTCTAAATATAGCCAGATCTTTCTTGTTGAGCCCTTGTCCCCTACATAATTATTTAAATATTCCCATTCTTCTTTCACCATTTTTTAAGGTTTATCTCTTATTGCATCGGTCAGCTTTGCGAGCTCCAAGTACTCGCACAATTTGACAACCCATTCCTCTTTAGTGGGTATATTTTTATCTTTCCAGTGTTTTGCCACTACAACCCTTACTGCTGACGTTGCGTACATAAATAGCCTAGTTTTGTTTTTGGGAATATTATCTGAAACCATTCCTAGTAAAAATTATATGGAGAGACGACCAATGAGTGACGCAAGCAAAAATCAAGTTAGCGGAATTTTTCGAGATAAATGGGAAACAAAATGCAGACATAAATGTAGTTTAGTAAAGCGTACATGAGGGGTCTTGGAATACAACAAATGGCTAGACTGAAGAAGATAAAAGACAATAATATCCAAGAGCTAACCAGATAAGAATTAATGAAAAAGAGTTGATCAAAAATCCAAAAAGTCATGAAATATTACAAAAAATAAAGATATTGCAATCCCATATCGCTCGTATATTAAATAAGGAAGTAGAAAATAAAATTAAATGGGGAAAACAAAGGTATTTTGAGTCCGCCAATAAGCCCGGTAAGTTGTTAGCATGGATGATAAAGGAAAAGCAAACAAAAAAAGTTATAAATAAAATTTTGGACAAAGGAGAGGAAACAACAGACCCAGTAAAAATAAAAATAAAAATCTTAAACTTTTATAAAGATTTATATAAACAAGAACATTTAGAGGTTAATAAAATGGAAGAGTATTTACAACAAAATAAATTACCAAGAATTGAAAAAGAAGTTGAGGCCCTAAACTCCAATATAGAAATAGATGAAATGGCACAAGTAATAAAAAAAAATGAAGAGTGGCAAATCGCCAGGTCTTGACGGAATCACATAAATGTACTATAAGAACCTGGAAGAAGTAATCCTCCCTATATTACAAAGAATAATGAATAATATACTGGGAGGGAAAGATATACCACAATCATGGAAAGAAGCACTGATCACTCTAATCCCAAAACAGGGAGTGGAGTTGACAGACATGAAAAATTATAGACCAATCTCCCTGTTGAATACAGACTATAAAATCTATGATGGGGTGATGGCTAATAGATAAAAAAAGACTCTAAACAAAATAATCAGCAGAGACCAGGTGGGCTTCTTACCGGATAGACATATAAAAGACAATACAAGAATAATAATTGACCTGTTGGAATATGTGGAAATGAAACCAAGTAAAAAGATGGCCATGTTATTGGTTGATGCAGAAAAAGCTTTTGATAGAGTATCATGGAATTTCCTATTGGAAACTTTCAAAGGTCTGGAGAAAATAATTAATGGAATTAGGGCAATATATGATAACCAAAAAGCAAAATTGCTAATAAATAACGAGATCACCGAAGAGTTCAGCATCGAAAGGGGGACAAGACAGGGGTGGCCTCTCTCCCCACTTCTTTTTATTGCCACCTTGGAACCACTTTTAATAGCAATAAGAAAGGATAAAAATATAAGAGGAATTAACCTAGGAACTCGATACTACCAAATTAAAGCCTTTGCCGATGATGTAATCGTAACCACTGAAAATTCAGTGGAAAGTATCCAAAAAACGCTTGCACAACTGGAAGAATTTGGGAAAGTCTCTGGGTTCAAAGTGAATAAAGGAAAATCCAAATTATTAACGACAAATTTACGTAAGTTGGAACAAGAGGAACTGGAAAATACAACAGGTTTAAAGGTAGCCAATAAGGTAAATTATTTGGGGGTTTGGATCACCAATAAGAATATAAACTTATATAAGGACAATTATATTGGGCATTGAATTACAAGAGGATCTGTCCTGGAGTGTCAACACAAGGGGGCTTGTGAAGAAGGCGCAGCAGAGACTGTACTTTTTGAGAATTCTAAGGAAAAACCATCTTCCGCAGAAACTGCTGCTTGCCTTCTGTCACTGTGCCATTGAGAGCGTGCTCACTTATGGCTTATGTGTGTGGTACGGAAGCTGTACTACCCAGGACAGGATGGGGCTGTGCAGAGTTGTTAAGGCAGCAGAGAGCATTGTTGGCTGCCCACTCTCCACCTTAGAGCAGATTTATGCCACAAGGTGCCATAGGAAGGCACTGGACATAGTAAAAGATCCATCGCATCCTGGTCACTGTCTCTTCGAGCTCCTGCCGTCGGGACGGAGATACAGGACGATGAAGACAAGAACGAGCCGTCTTAAGAACAGCTTCTTCTCCAGAGCGATCTCGGCCCTGAATGGGAAGCCTGGACTTTGAAAGTCATCTAATCTTCCTTGCTGTACTATACTGTATTGTTTTAATTAGTGTTTTGATGGAGCAGTCAAGTAATTTCGTTGTCCCCGAAGGGGGCAATGACAATAAAGATATTATTATTATTATTATTATTATTATTATTATTATTATTAGAAGTGGAAGGAAATAAAAAAAGAATTAGAGACTTGGGGAAAATTGAATTTATCCCTGTGGGGGAGAATATCCACAGTTAAAATGATGGTATTGCCAAAGATGATTTTTATGTTCCAAACAATACCTATAATTAGAGGCGTAAAGTGTTTTAAGGATTGGCAGAAGGACCTTGCCAAGTTTATTTGGCAAGGGGAAAAACCACACATAAAATTTAAGCTACTAACAGAGTTGAAGGAAAAAGGAGGCTTCGTGGTCCCTGACCTCAAACTGTACTTTGAGGCAGTGTGTTGGACATGGATTAAGGAATGGATATTAATTAAAAACACGGAAGTCCTAGATCTGGAGGGATGGGATATTGTGTACGGGTGGCATGGCTACATAGGCTATGACAAGGTTAAATCCCGCAAAGGATTTTTAAATCACATTATGAGAAGGGCATTATATGAAGTATGGGAGAGGAGTAAAAAATCAGTAGTAACCAAAACCCCAGGGTGGCTGTCACCAATGGAATCTATGTCAGTTCACAGGATGAATATTGATACGGAAGGGGGGGGCATGTCTTCTTCACCTTCTTCTTCGCTACAATATATCCATTTATTTCCAATTGTCAATGTCAAAAGGGACTAAATCTATAAAATTCATAGAAAATCAACGTGCCAATTTGCTCAATTTCTCTAGGACTCCATCACCCCTCCCCTGTCCTCCATAATCCCTCAAGCAAGGTGTCAAGACCCTAATCCTGTCAAATCACTCTGCCAAGCCTTTCCTCCAGGAAATGCCAGTACATGGACCATTGTCTTCTCATCAGGATGTGCTTACAGTGGTGCCTCGCAAGACGAAATTAATTCGTTCCGCAAGTCTCTTCGTCTTGCGAGTTTTTCGTCTTGCAATGCACGGTTTCCCATAGGAATGCATTGAAAATCAATTAATGCGTTCCTAGGGAAACCGCCTTCAGACCAGGTCCGGGGACAGTCTGTCCCCCGACCTCTTCTGAAGGCTGGGGGGGGGGACAAGGGCTTTTCTTCCCACCCCCAGCATTTTAAAAAACCCCGGGATAGCGGAGGACTTCTCCGCTGTCCGGGGCAATCTTAAAATGCTGGCGGGCGGCATTTTAAAATCGCCCGGGACAGCGGAGGACTTCTCCGCTGTCTGGGGCGATTTAAAAGCCCCTGGGAAGGCAGGCAGGGGGGACAAACATTTTCGCCCCCTGCCCGCCTTCAGAAGAGGTCCTTGACCTCTTCTGAAGGCGGGCGGGGGCGAAAGCCTTTGCTCCCCCCTGCCTGCCTTCCCGGGAGAGCGGAGAAAGGCAGCGCGTTTCTCCGCTGTCCCGGACGGCTTTTGAAGGCAGGCTTTTGAAAGCCGTCCGGGACAGCGGAGAAACGCAGCGCGCCCTTCCCGCTGCCCCCCGACTTGGCTGGAAGGCTGGCGGGGGGAGAAGCCTGCTCCTCCCCATCGCCAGCCCCGCAAACTCGGGAGACAGCGGGAGAGGCGCAGCGCGCCCTTGCCGCTGCCCCCCGACTTGGCTGGAAGGCTGGCGGGGGGAGAAGCCTGCTCCTCCCCATCGCCAGCCCCGCAAACTCGGGAGACAGCGGGAGAGGCGCAGCGCGCCCTTGCCGCTGCCCCCCGACTTGGCTGGAAGGCTGGCGCGGGGAGAAGCCTGCTCCTCCCCATTGCCAGCCCCGCAAACTCGGGAGACAGCGGGAGAGGCGCAGCGCGCCCTTGCCGCTGCCCCCCGACTTGGCTGGAAGGCTGGCGGGGGGAGAAGCCTGCTCCTCCCCATCGCCAGCCCCGCAAACTCGGGGGACAGCGGGAGAGGCGCAGCGCGCCCTTGCCGCTGCCCCCCGACTTGGCTGGAAGGCTGGCGGGGGGAGAAGCCTGCTCCTCCCCATCGCCAGCCCCGCAAACTCGGGGGACAGCGGGAGAGGCGCAGCGCGCCCTTCCCGCTGCCCCCCGACTTGGCTGGAAGGCTGGCGGGGGGAGAAGCCTGCTCCTCCCCATCACCAGCCCCGCAAACTCGGGGGACAGCGGGAGAGGCGCAGCGCGCCATCCCGCTGTCTCCCGACATGGTTTGGAGGCTGGCGGAGGGCTTCCTCCTCCCCCAGCCCCGCAAGCTCCCAGAGCGATGCCAAAGCTGCGCGCAGCTTCGGCATGGCTCTGGGTCCCGGTCTGGGGGAGGGGGAAGCTCGGGCTTCCCCCGCCCCAGCCCCACGCCTGGCGGTGGGGGAATAATTTTTTCCCCTTTATTTCCCTCCCCCCACCCCGCCAGGCTTCGGAGGAGGTCCGAGGACAGTGGGGAAGACGCGCTGCGCTTCCCCGCTGTCCCGGAGATTTCCCTATGGGCTTTCGTCTTGCGAAGCAAGCCCATAGGGAAATTCGTTTTGCGAAGCGCCTCCAAAACGGAAAACCCTTTCGTCTAGCGGGTTTTCCGTCTTGCGAGGCGTTCGTCTTGCGGGGTACCACTGTACCTGCGCATATCTCCAGCTCTGCATATTCCCCCCTCCCTCCTCCATATGTTAATCCTGTGTAACCCAACCTCTTCTTAATGTATTCATGATGTAACTGGGATGTGTTTTGCACTGTATTCTGGGACATGGAGGGAAGTTTCAAAAGTTCATGTCACCCCTTTCTCGCTGTTCAATCTCGCCTTGAACCTGTTGCGCAATAAACTTGGATCTTCTGCAGTTTGCTCCTGTCTCCGGCTGAGCTCATTTTCCTCCGCAGGGACCCGCGGACTTAGTCCGACGAGCTGGGTGGCTGAGCAGCCTCGCACCCAGATTTTACCGTAACAATATGAACAGCGATTGGCTAACATATAAGGATTTAGTAGAGGAAACAAGTAGTGATCCGAAAATAAAGGGCCTAAACGAATTGAAACAGAAGGGAATAACCTGGCTGGAGTATTATCAATTAAAAGCCCCCCTTGAAAAGGAGAAAAGAACCAAAAGATTTGACAAAAAAATATCCTATCTGGAGAAGGATATTTTATATAATAATCAAAAGACACTTTCTAAAATGAACTTTTGAATTGGCAAAGAAAGGAGGAAGATATCAAAGAAATTACAGTAAAATGGGAGAGGGACCTGGGACATACGATCAAACCCAATATTTGGAACGAATTATGGACTAAAAATATAAAATTCACGGCTTGTTTCCTTATAAGAGAAAATCTCATGAAAATCTACTATAGGTGGTACCTGACCCCTGTAAAACTTGCAAAAATAAATAAATCAAATAATAACAAGTGCTGGTGATGTAAGGAATAGATAGGAACATACTACCATATGTGGTGGCCCTTTCTAGAGATACAAAGATTTTGGAACATGATTTATGAAGAGATAAAGAGATTGATAAAAACTACATTTAGCAAGAATTTTTACTCTAAGACTGCCTTTCAAATCAAGTGGTTGCCCCCGTTTCCACCTCTAGATCTTCATGAATCACCTGCACAGTCCCACTGACCTCAGGAGGTCCATGTGGACCATTATGTGAGACCCAGGTCTACATCCTCTCCAGGGACTGTGCTCTGGGTCAGTCAGAGAACTAGTGACAAGGCTTGGTGCTTGGGGTCAGCTGAATGGGTGCTCAGGGAAGCTCCTGTTCTTCGAGATGGACCTCTGTCTACATGCCTCACATTGCATGGAGAGAGCAGGAGAAGCAGAAGGAAAGCAGCTGGCAGATGGGAATCCCAGACGGAAACCCCCACCCCAATGGTTCTTTATAATGATGACGTGCTGCCTGAACTCGAGCCCGTCTTCGGACTATCCTAAAGTGACACTGAAAAGCAGGACATAACTGTACTTAATCGTAGATAGCCATGTTGGTCTGACACAGTTGAAGTAAAAAAGAATAGTCCAGTAGCACCTTAGGGACCAACTAAGTTTGTTCTAGGTATAAGCTTTCGTGTGCATGCACACTTCCTCATATAGTGGAGGGTAGTAGGAGATGGTAGTAGGAGTACCCTTCTGAGAAAAACCCCAGCCCACCCTCCCACGACATACAAGGGTCTGGTGACATCTGTGTCAGTGTATCTGAAGACGTGCGCATGCACACGAAAGCTTATATCTAGAACAAACATAGTTGGTCTCTAAGGTGCTACTGGACCTTTTAATTTTTTATTTCAACTGTGTCAGACCAACACGGCTACCTACCTGAATCTAGATGTCATGGGGTGTTGGGGAGCCGTAGTTCCTTTGGTGGGGAACATGTCCTGCAACTTCTGGGGTCATTTTTCCACCCTTGGTGCCCACCCTGCACTCAGCTCTCACCTGTGGCTTCCAGAAGCTGTCAGCATGCAACAGGGGTTCAAGCAACGGCTTCCACCGGCCGGCTAAACCAGGTGAGGAAAGCTGATGGGTCTCAAATCCTTGGGGGGCTGGGGAATTCTGCTGCACCTGAAGTCAAGCCCTGGTGGATGGAGAGGAGGAGAACAACCATGAATCCCACAGTCCAGAAGGCAGATTCTGCCCGTGCGGAAGAGGAAAGTGAAGGGCAGGTGGGGCACGTCCACTTGGAGGCTTGTTATCTAGTCCCAGGGTTACTCTGACATTGAATTATATATGAATTACAGTATTGAAATGCACCTGCTCCCACTTCCTATTCTGATATTACTCTACTCTGCTTGTCTGTTTCTTACTTGAGTGCTCTTTTGGTATGCTAAGTCAGGGTTTTACTGTGACATACTGTGTTACATTTTTGCTATTTTTTGGGTCCTGTTATGCTTATTTGTCTTCGGTAATAAATTTCTCAGCTGATTTTTTTCCCCCTGCCTCTGAGTGTTTTCTCCTACTCTGCTATCTATACATCAATCATTATGGAGGAGCAAGATCTGCAGCCTAAAGCCCTCCTCAGCCTCGGCCCTGTGGACCTGAAGGAGCATCTTCACCCCCATCGCTCAGTCCAGACAGGGAGGTTCGCCTCCGAGGGTCTTCTGCTGGTTCCCTTGTTGTTAGAAGTGAAGTTCCAGGGAACCAGGCAGAGGGCTTCCTGCCCCGTGGAATGCCCTCCTTTCCGAGGGCAAGGAAGTAGGCAACTATCTGACATTTAGAAGGCAGCTGTATCAGTAGGTTTTTAATTTTTGGATGTTTTACTGTCTTGTATATGTACTGTAGGGACGCGGGTGGCGTTGTGGGTTAAACCACAGAGCCTAGGACTTGCCGATCAGAAGGTTGGCAGTTCAAATCCCCGCAATGACAGGGTGAGCTCCCGTTGCTCGGTCCCTGTTCCTGCCAACCTAGCAGTTCGAAAGCACATCAAAGAGCAAGTAGATAAATAGGTACGGCTCCGGCAGGAAGGTAAACGGCGTTTCTGTGCGCTGCTCTGGTTCGCCAGAAGCAGCTTAGTCATGCTGGCCACACAACCCGGAAGCCGTACGCCGGCTCCCTCGGCCAATAAAGCGTGATGAGGGCCGCAACCCCAGAGTTGGCCGCAACTGGACCTAATGGTCAGGGGTCCCTTTACCTTTACCTATATGTACTGTAACGTCTAGAGTGGTGCCTCGGGTTACAGGCGCTTCAGGTTACAGACTCTTATAACTCAGAAATACTACCTTTTGTTAAGTACTTTGCTTCAGGATGAGGACAGAAATCATGTTCCGGTGGCAGCAGCAGGCCCAATTAGCTAAAGTGGTGCTTCAGGTTAAGAACAGTTTCAGATTAAGAACGGAGCTGTAGAACGAATTCAGTTCTTAACCAGAGGTACCACTGTACTATTATTATCATCTTGTGATTTTTTGTAGTTATTTTGGAATTCGTACTGCAATATCAGCTCATGAAATGTTATGGGTGGAGAAAATCACAGGGTTCCCGTAAACTATAATTCCACCCACAAACTCTCATTCACACACAGTCTGTAAATTTGGGGAAGTCATACACCTCACCTGTGCTAATACTGGCAGTCTTTGGCCTGCACAGGCACACCCGGTATGTAGAGCCTCCAGCCCCAGGCACTGTCTATCATGAAAATGGGTCCTTTGACTGGGAAGATTCATGCGGTCGCTGTCATTGGATGCTGATGGGTTGTATCTCAGCTTGTCAGTCGATGTTTAAGAGGAACAGAAATGCTTTTGAGGTGCAACTTCTCTATCAATCCTGAGAGCCATTCCATGGACTCTGCACCCCTGTTTCTGATGACAGGTGTACATTATCCTCATCCTCAGAGGAAAAGATGGAAGCCTGAGAGAGAGAAAAAGGTTTCTGGCTGCTTCCTGGGTGGGATTGCGGAAACAGAGAACGGCTTCTGAGAAGGCCTCCCCCCTCCCCTCTCCCTCTGGGGATTTCAACTCCTCTCCAGGGGACCAGTGGTTAGACTGGGCAGGTCAGGGGCTTATGAGGTGGGAAGAGGATGGAGGTTGCAGGATGGAAGGGTGGGGGGACAGGACCCCCACTTTCCAGGAATCCCTCTCTGGTTGCCTTGAAGGGGGGGGGTTGATTGCTTGGCGGGAGGGAGAAGCCAAGGCGGCCCCTCCGGAGATTCATCGTGGGCGTCATGATGGAAATGTCTCCCCAAAGACTGGTCTTCCTATCTTCCCACCCACCCTGCCAATGCTGCGCTTCCCTGCCTCGGGGATGCCCCCCTCCCTTCTCCCCCCTCCTTCCATGACCCCCTCTCTTTCTCCCGGAGTCTCCCCTGCACCCAAAGGCTTCCTTGGCACCACTCACCCCACGTCCTACGCCCCATCTCTCCATCTGCATGCCCCCCCGAACAGGAGCAAGGGAGGGACAGGGGGGGTCTCTATCCAGGCGTCTCTCGCGCCCCTTAAGCTTTTCATGGGACGCGCGGAGCCTTGGGAAACGGGTGAGGGGTCCGCCCTGCGAGGAAAGCCCCCTTCGCAGCACGCGTGGCGGGATCCAGGCCCCACGGAAGGCGCTTGGGGGAGCTGGAGGGGTCTCTGGGTCCTCGTCTCCTCCTCTCCCCACCCTTGGCCCCCTTCCTCTCTCCTGGAGTCTCCTCTGCACCCAGAGGCCCCCTTGGCTCACCCCTGCCGTGCGCCCCCCATCTCTCCGTCCCTATTGCCCCCCCCCGAGACGAGCCGGAGAGGGACAGGGGGGTCTCTATCCAGGCGCTTCCTGCACCCCTTAACCCTTTCTGGCCCGCTTCTCCGCGCCCCAGGGAGTCCTCGTGGGTGGGCGCCCCATCTCCGCCCCTTCGCAGCAGGCGTGCCGGGATCCAGGCCCCACGGAAGGCGCTTGGGGGAGCTGGAGGGGTCTCTGGGTCCTTTTCTCCCCTCTCCCCCCCCGCGACCCTTTTACCTCTTTGTCCTCGCTCCCGATTCTCCTTTCCTTTCCTGCAGCATCGAAAGCCGCCCCCCCCTAGATCTACGGGGCAGAGCAGCAATCCGGAGTGGAAGCTCCACGTCCTGGAGAAGAAGGCAGGGTGGGAGGGGGCTCACACCCCCCATTCCTGGGACAGAAGAGCCGGATTGGAGGAGGAGGAGGAAGGGGTGGGACGTTTGGGGGCGGGATCTGGGCTTGTGGGGGCGGGGTGAGAGGAGGAGGTGCCGGGAGGGGAGGGAAAGAATTGAGGGGGGAGAGGAAGCTTTCCCCTCTACCGTCTTCCTTCTGGATCAGGAGAGCGGGGGAGGGGCTGATCCCAGAGATCCAGCTGCAAAGAGGGGTCCCCCCCAAAAGTGCAACACCCTCCCCCACCCCACGAGCTTAGATCCCTCCGTGCTTTAGGTATTGGTGCTGTTCAAACCAGGAATGGAGGGGGGCAGTTAAACGACTCCCCCCAAATCCCGGCTCCCCACCCCAGCCTCTGACTCAGGCCAGGACAAGGACCGTGGACACAGGCCCCGTCCAGGCACAACAGCCAAGAGGCTCAGAAAAGCAGCCGATACAATTGTAGCCAGAAGCAGATTCCAAAATCTGAGGGATCCCTTGGACCAGAAACAAGGAGACCAGCCAGGAAGAGGAGAGCAAAAGAGCAGCCAGTAGGTCTTGATGGAAGACTGTCGCCACAGGACTCCCACCTGCCACCAGGGGGAACAAGATGGAAGCCCCCAACAAAAGAAGACCCCCACTTTTATTAGCTGCTAATCCCCTGACCAAACTGCGGAGGCAGTGGAAGACAGGAGTGCCTGGCGTGCTCTGGTCCATGGAGTCACGAAGAGTCGGACACGACTAAACAACAACAACAAATCCCCCATGCAACACCCCCTAGACTACATCATGACTACATCATTGACACATCACAAAGAGGAGGGGTTGAGGGAGGAGTTGTGGTGGTAACCTGAGAGTCTTGTTGAGAGCCAGTGGGGTAGAATCATAGAGTTGGAAGAGACCACAAGGGCCATCGAGTCCAACCCCCTGCCAAGCAGGAAACACCATCAGAGCACTCCTGACATATGGTTGTCAAGCCTCTGCTTAAAGACCTCCAAAGAAGGAGACTCCACCACATTCCTTGGCAGCAAATTCCACTGTCGAACAGCTCTTACTGTCAGGAAGTTCTTCCTAATGTTTAGGTGTGATACAGAAAGGGGGGGGCATGTCTTCTTCACCTTCTTCTTCGCTATAATATATCCATTTATTTCCAATTGTCAATGTCAAAAGGGACTAAAGTTTATAAAATTCATAGAAAATCAACGTGCCAATTTGCTCAATTTCTCTAGGACTCCATGACACCTCCCCTGTCCTCCATAATCCTTCAAGCAAGGTGTCAAGACCCCAATCCTGTCAAATCCCTCTGCCAAGCCTTTCCTCCGGGCAATGCCAGTACATGGACCATTGTCTTCTCATCACCGGTATTCAGGATGTGCTTATCTGCGCATATCTCCAGCTCTGCATATTCCCCCCTCCCTCCTCCATATGTTAATCCTGTGTAACCCAACCTCTTCTTAATGTATTCATGATGTAATCTGTGTAACCCAACCTCTTCTTAATGTATTCATGATGTAACTGGGATGTGTTTTGCACTGTATTCTGGGGCATGGAGAGAAGTTTCAAAAGTTTATGTCACCCCTTTCTCGCGGTTCAATCTCGCCTTGAACCTGTTGCGCAGTAAACTTGGATCTTCTGCAGCTTGCTCCTGTCTCCGGCTGAGCTCATTTTCCTCCGCAGGGACCTGCGGACTTACTCCGATGATCTGGGTGGCAGAGCAGCCTCGCACCCAGATTTTACCGTAACAGATGGCGGCTGAAATCTTCAGCCGGCACCGGGCCATTTTGCCTGGGAAGATCCTTTGGACCCCCGGCCATCTTCCGGGTGGTAATCGAAAGCCCCAGGAGTTCAGCCGGGGAGCAAAGAGGGATCCAGTCAGCTTATTCATCGATCCCGGGATCATCATAGAAGACGCGTGAGTATAAGGAAAAGGAAAAATCCAGTGCACTGGTGGGAAGGGGGTGGAAATCTCCTGGCAACTGAATTCTCTGCCCTCCTCTCTATCACTCCTTCTTACCTTTCTCTTGGTCTGGTTAGTGAGAGAGACCGTGGACCGCTGCTCAACCTGAAAGGGGAGTTCTGAGCTCTATCTCTTTCTCTTAAAAATCTTCAGCCAGCCACACCAATTGGGAGCCCGAAAGTAAGACGGAGAGAGCTGACTTGAAAGACAGCCGACTCTCCGCAACGGGCATCTCAGTTGAAAGCAAGGGATTGGAGCTCTCTTTCCGAACTTCCCTAGCGCCCAGCAAGGGGGCAGGAAAGGGTCTGGCTTTCTGTCTCAATCCCAGCCGCACTGGTCGGTGCCACATAACACATGTATCATGCGTGAGCCCGCTTCCAAAAGCAAGGGGGATTTTCGGTTCAAAACTCTATCCAGGGATCACCCGATCTGGCACCGCACGGCGCGGGCGTTCAGTAGGGCCCCTTTTCCTGAGATTGTGACGATAGGTAGGAGGTTGCCAGGAGGCATAGCCCATGAGGAATTGGGCAGGATTTGGCAGAGTGGAAAGGAACCCCAAGATTTGGAATAGGAAATAAGGAAAGGAACGAGAGGTAACCGGATAGCTAGAGCTCAATAAACCACTAGGAAGTTGCCAAGCAACAAGGAAAAGGAAAACCCTAAATAGCCCCCTGTACAAGTTACCCAAATCCTAATCAACCCCTCTCTTTCTCCCTTCTCTATCCCAGACACCCCAAAAAAGAAAAACAACAAAAAAGCAACAACAGCAACGCATGCATATATAAAGGGGTACCCCGTCAACCAAGCGTTGTGAGCCCTGCCAGTTTGATTAACTGGTGGTGTGTTTGAAGAGGCAAGGAGGCTCATAAAACCATGTGGGACCTTCCTACTAATTTCACTTAATGAAGCCAAAGGAAGCGGCCTAACTCCTTGAAATAACCAACTAAAGGAGGAGAATATATATGTTTACATGTTGTCTGTTATGTGTGTTGTCTGTTAATACATATATGAGAATATGTATGTTTACATGTTGTCTGTTATGTGTGTTGTCTGTTCCTTCTGTCTCTGACAGACTGCCTTTCTCAAGTGTGCATAGTTTAAACTACAAGCTTGCTTCAAAATTTCAAATCTAAGGAAGCCATGCTGGACCTTATCAATCTTAAAACAGGAAAAAAACAAAAACAAAATGAGAATGAAGGGTGCAAATGTTTGTTATTTGAGAGAGGCTCCAAAGAGTCTTCCTCCGAGTACTTTAAGTGAGGAGTATGATTTTAAGTACAATACAATTTCCTTTATTCGACCGATAGTCAGAAATAAAACATTACACAATAATTATAAACTATAACATCATAGGGGTACATAAATAAGGTAGGGCCACAGTACTAGACCTCTCACAGATAACCCACATCAAAGCATTCAGTTATACGTTTCCGACACTTGAGTGCCAGGAAAAGGAAGTTAGCCACTGACAAAGTTGTTTTCCCAGAAGACTTATTTAGCAGATATGCTGTCTGCTTTCCTCTTTGTCGGGAACTGAGCTGGGGTAAGTATGGAGTTATAAGATACTGTCTTAAATCGTTGTAGAAGGGACAGCTCAGTAAAATGTGCTCTGTGGATTCTACCTCACCCAATGCACAGTGGCATAATCTCTGGTCATATGGGACTCCTCCATATCTTCCCTTCAGAACCGCCGAGTCAAGAACATTCAGCCTAGCCGCAGTAAATAGTCTGCGGTATTCTACGTAGTGGATATCCACCAGGTAGCGAGCTGGAGCAGCCCGATACAACTGCTCCCCCAGAAACAACCCAGGTTTCACACGGGCTATGTCCTCCTGTCTGGCAATATCCCTTAATCTTTGAGCGATCACCGCCTTTGCGTGGCTATACGTCATGGACTCTATATAAAGGGAGGACAACCCGCACTTCTGCACTTCCTCCACTATCTCCCCTTCCCATGGAGATTTAAAGTTATCCCTCAGAATCAAGGGGGCCAAACCCACCGATCTGAAGCAGAGCTTGAGCCATAGCCACAACTTCGCTTTCAAGGCCACATACCTAAAGGCTTGGCAACCGGTTTCCAATCTCATGATCGCGCCTGCCACGGAGGGGGGGATCCTGAGTATGGCCCTGAGGAATTGGGTTTGGATAGATTCCAATTTTTCAAAGTCCCAGCTTTGGATGCGTTTGAGGCTATGTATTCTCTGTGCGCCAAGAAGGACCTATTTGATCTTACAACCTGACCCAGGTATTTGAAGCAACTGACCTGCTCTAAAGGAATACCATTAATTGACCATGAATTAGGTTTCAATCGAGCAGCAAAGACCATTATTTTGGTCTTGGCATAATTTAGTTGGAGCTCGTGTTGGATCTCATATTCATGAAGAGCTCGAAGCATCCTCCTTAACCCGATGGGGGAGGTAGCTAATAGGGCGGCATCGTCCGCATACAGTAGGACATTCAAGGCTCGTCCTGCCAGTTTTGGTGGATGGAAATCAGCATTTGCCATATGCACCACTAGCGAATTAATATAGAAATTAAACAGAGCAGGGGCAAGCAAACAGCCCTGTCTTACCCCCCTAGTGGTGGCAACCGGATTGGAGACTAGCCCCTTACTATCTATCCTAATCCTCAGGAGGGTATTTGTATGCAAATTAATAATCAGCAGGAGAAGGTGGCGGTCGATAGATGTCGCTGCCAATTTTGTCCATAGCTGGTTCCTGGGAATTAGATCAAAGGCCTGCTTAAAGTCTATAAAGGCGACGTGGAGGGCTTTTAGGCCATTGCCAGCGTACTTGGTGGCCAAGTGATTTAGGATTAAGATTTGGTCTGTTGATCTTCTGGGGCGGAAACCCGCCTGTTCCTCTGCAATGATATTGTTGCTTTCCATCCAGGTCGTTAATTTGTTAAGTAGAAATCTTGAATAGATCTTCCCGATAACATTTAGCAGGCTAATTGGTCTAAAATTGGCCGGGTCTGTGCGCGGCCCTTTCTTGTGAAGTATGATTTTAAGTTGATGGTAGATAATGTTATGTTGCAACCTTTGAGTTTGTGATTCTACATCCGTGTTCCAGTCTTTTTTCCAGTCTTTTGAAATGTGCTGTGAAGAAACTAATGTTTCTGCTGCAAAAGCCTAGTTGAGCCAACTGCTCTCTCAAGCTAAAATGCAGTGTATGTATTTCGTTAAGCACATGCCTATGAAAATAGGTGTTCCTTCTAAGAAAATTGTTAATAAAAGGTAGAAGCTTCGATAGACAACAATTGTCTATCTATAGAGTCCAGTCCTGATATCAGTCTCTAAGGACAGCCAGGGCTTCCTGGCTTCTTATTGGAAAATGCCTCCCCCACTTGTTTCAGTCTCTTTCAGGTCCCCCCCCCCCCCACTTCTTACTTCCATGCCGAGTGAATTTACTCCCGAGTAAGCTTCCTTCAACAAGGGAGGGGGGCACATTCTTTGCTAAAAGTACCCGACATCTCACTTTCCTATGTATCGTTATTTTTAAAAAAATCTTAATTAGGCGTCCTATTCCTATGCAAGTTCAGAAACATTATTAACTTTTGTATCCCTTTAAATCAAATCCAGGACTGTTTTTATTGTTTGTCAGTGGTTATATCAACTGAAATAACCCTATGCTTATAAAATATTCTCTCCCAGAGTCTCTTCCTATCTTATCTTAGGAAAACTGTTCTTCCTTTAAGATCAGTTCTCTAGGAACTTGCACTCTTTAGTCTAAGGAAGTAAACTCTCACTCAAACTAGCTTCAAGATCTGCTAAAAGGGTTCTGTATAAAGCTGGATACTTTTATTTTCCTCTTCCTTAGTACATGATAGGAACATTGATTGTGCTCTCTTCCCCAGTAGTGCCTGTGTACATAAGTATGTGTGTGTCTCTTTGGTAGTACAAATCTTGCTGTGAAATCTTGCTGTGAACCCTATATTTTGGAGGGTTGGACTAGATGACCCCAGGGTCCCTTTCAACTCTCCCAATTTGTGGCTGTGTGGAAGGACATGTGTCCGCAAGCATTGGAGGGTAATTTTAAATTCTGGTGTGGGGATGGAGTTTAAATTCAGCCTAGCTTTGCTCTTTAGTTTTAAAAGGTGAGAGGTGAAGCTGTGATGTTTTGAAGCACAACTAGTAATATCAAGCATTTGAGTGATTACAGTGTTTATCATTTTGTCAACTATTTAAAAATCAGACTTCAAAGTCAATTCAAAGTTTAAGCACATACAAATACATATATAGCCTTGACCAATCCTGTAAATAAAGGGCAGGAAAAAATTTTTTGTCTGCAAATGGTAAGGCTGAAATGACTTAGAATGTTAAAAAATCCTATGAATTCTGACTCTCTGGCCATTTCCCCCCATATATAAGGGTGTGGCATTGTTCTGCGAATGACCAGAGGGAAATCACACAAAATGATAGCCCTTTCCTGTAAATAAAGGAAGCACTCCCTTGCTTGGGCTGCAGGAAACATGATCCCTTAGAAAATTTCTAGCTTTGGTAAATGCTTGAATTGCGGAGTTTCTTGGTTTGTTTTAAATCTAACCCTATTTTTAAAAATCCACTCCTTACCCTTCATTTCCTTTATTCAAATAGTAATTTAGCCAAAAGATTCAACATTTTCAATAGTATAAAAGGTTTGCTGAGACATGAACTCTGCACATGCACAGAGGCTAGATCAGGTAAAAAAAGGGAAAAGGAAAAGAGAGAGAGAGGAAGGAGGGGGGAGAGGAAGTTTGGAGAGCTTGGGCTGCAGGGAGAAACTTATCCAAATTTCCTTATGTAAAACTTGGAACCATTGAGGGAAATCACCCTTAATGTGTCCTTTGCTCCAGGGGCTGTTGTTGTTGTTTAGTCGTTTAGTCGTGTCCGACTCTTCGTGACCCCATGGACTAGAGCACGCCAGGCACCTCTGTCCTCCACTACCTCCCGCAGTTTGGTCAAACTCATGCTGGTAACCTCGAAAACACTATCCAACCATCTCGTCCTCTGTCGCCCCCTTCTCCTTGTGCCCTCCATCTTTCCCAGCATCAGTGTCTTCTCCAGGGAGTCTTCTCTTCTCATGAGGTGGCCAAAGTACTGGAGCCTCAGCTTCACGATCTGTCCTTCCAGTGAGCACTCAGGGCTGATTTCCTTAAGAATGGATGCGTTTGATCTTCTTGCAGTCCATGGGACTCTCAAGAGTCTTCTCCAGCACCATAATTCAAAAGCATCAATTCTTCAGTGATCCCCCTTCATGGATCACTGCCTTGCCGTGGCGAAGGGACTTGAAGAACTCAGAGAAGCTATGAACTACGCCGAGCAGGGCACACAAGATGAACAGGTCATAGTGGAGAGTTATGACCAAACGTGATCCACCTGGAGGAGGAACCGGCAAGCCACTCCAGTATCCTTGCCAAGAAAACTCCATGGACAAAGACAACAGGCTGCAGGGGCTACGTAAGACAAAAGGGTTAAGTACTGGACCATCAAAGTCAAGAGGTTGCCAAGTTTCAAATCTTAACATGCCAAATTCTTTTCACAGGTAAATATCAAAGCATTCCCCCCCCCATGGGATTTAAATCACAGACTTTGTTTGTGTGCATTTTAGGAACAGCATTTCCTGACAGGCTTCTCACATGAAATAATTTTCCCTTTTAATAGGATATGTGAACCCCGATAACAAAGTGTTTGTCCCTTCTTTTCTCCCACAGCAACTTTCTTTCTGTTCTGTGAAACAAGTCTGAATCCCTGCTATATTAGTGACTTCCATCTCTTTGTGGCTTTGACACTTTTAAGTTACAAATAATCTGTTTTCATTTATTTAATCCATTTTTCCATGATGTCTATGAAATTAATCGAAGCACAACCAAACATTGTTTGTGGAATGGTATTTGTTTACCTTTTGCCTGAGCATTTCTTATTAATTCTGTCATTTTGGCTAGTTCAAGGTACTTGCACAACTTTAAATTGCCATTCATTTTTTCTTGGTATTAAGTCATTTCCCAGTATTTTGCTATTAACATCCTAGCCAATATTGTCACATCAAGAAACACTCTTTTATTTTCATTGTTACTTCAGGTTTCTTAAAATTGTGTGCCTTAGCATTTATTTATTTTTGGTTCCTCATAGGTCATTGTGTGTGTGTTTTATTATTATTTTAACCTTGTATTTTTTAGTTCTCTTTGTCTACATATGGAGTAATTTTTTATTTAATAATATGGAAGGGAGAAGAAAAAAACCAAAGTGAAGGAAAGCAAACAAACTTAGCAGATAATAACAGTAATTATATGGAAATGTGATAATAATATTGAAATGAATAAAATGCTTAATCTGCTAAGATTTTTATTATTTGCAGCTTCCCACGGAAACTGAAGGACGTCCTTTTTGCCTTTCGCCCCTTCCCTTTTCTAACTCTGTCTTTTAAGTCCCCAAAACCCTGCCCCTTACAGGATATCACTTCTACAAATGTGTTACTACAGATCCAACGAAAAGCTTCGCCACCACAAGACCTGCAACAACAACAACAGACACCAAAGTTTTCAAAGTGGCCACAGCTATCTCTTTCAAACCGCCACAGCTTAAGAGGCCTCGTGAGGCACTGGGACACCAATGGGACACCACTGCTGCTGCTGCACTGTGAGTTGGGAAGGCCGCTCCCTCCTCAGGCTGATTCCACCAGGCCTAGGGGGCGGGGCCCAGACTGACTCACCACTGCCACAGCTTAAGAGGCCTCATGAGGCACTGGGACACCAATGGGACACCACTGCTGCTGCTGCACTGTGAGTTGGGAAGGCCGCTCCCTCCTCAGGCTGATTCCACCAGGCCTAGGGGGCGGGGCCCAGACTGACTCACCACTGCCACAGCTTAAGAGGCCTCATGAGGCACTGGGACACCAACGGGACACCACTGCTGCTGCTGCACTGTGAGTTGGGAAGGCCGCTCCCTCCTCAGGCTGATTCCACCAGGCCTAGGGGGCGGGGCCCAGACTGACTCACCACTGCCACAGCTTAAGAGGCCTCATGAGGCACTGGGACACCAATGGGACACCACTGCTGCTGCTGCACTGTGAGTTGGGAAGGCCGCTCCCTCCTCAGGCTGATTCCACCAGGCCTAGGGGGCGGGGCCCAGACTGACTCACCACTGCCACAGCTTAAGAGGCCTCATGAGGCACTGGGACACCAATGGGACACCACTGCTGCTGCTGCACTGTGAGTTGGGAAGGCCGCTCCCTCCTTAGGCTGATTCCACCTGGCCCTGGGGGCGGGGCCCAGACTGAATCACCATCGCAACAGCTTAAGAGGCCTCATGAGGCACTGGGACACTGCTGCTGCTGCTGCTGCTGCACCGTGGGGGTTGAGGAAGGCCACTCCCTCCTGTAGGCCCACTCCACCAGGCCTAGGGGGCGGGGCCCACACTCGCCACCGCTACAGTTTTAAGGACACTGGTGTTGCCGCAGCAAATGTTAAAAATGTTTTTATATATTTTAAAGTGTTTTATAGGGGTTTTTACTTTTTACTTTGTTGTACCACCGTGAACGGTGGTTTTTATTGATGTATTTTTATTTTGTTCCGTTTTATTTTGGTTTGGGGTTGGATATTGAGTGGGGTGGGGATTTGTTTTGTTGGTACAATTGTTTTTGGTTTCATTTGTTTTTCTATTTTGTAAATGGAGGTTGGTTTGAGGCTTGGGATTGCTACCGTAGTGGGGCGAGGGAGGTATGGCGGTGGGGGCAGATGTCATAGGCGAAGGGGATCGAGATACGGATATGCTCGTACCCCTTCCAATCTGCGCCCCATCCCGAGAGACGAGGGTAGGGTGAGCAAGGATTACTCACCTCCGTCACTGGTGTTGTGCAATGCCAGGTCTATAGGCAACAAAACCGCCACCCTGCGAGACTTCTTCACCTCGCACGGGGTCGACCTGGCTTGTGTGACGGAGACCTGGGTGTGCGAAGGGGTAACTGTTACCTTACGAGAGATGGCGCCCCCGGGTTTCTCCGTCCTCCACCAGTCGCGGACTGTGGGCCAGGGGGGAGGGGTGGCATTATTAATCCGAGAAGACTGTTCTTTCAGGGATCTACCATTGCCATTGATCCCCGGCATTGAATGCGTTGGCCTAGTGTGGGGCTCTGAGGTGAGCTTGGCTGTCTGGCTGGTGTACCGGCCACCTAGCGCACCAGCAGCCACCCTGTCAGGCCTGCTGGAGGCGGTGGCCGGCTGGGCCTTGGAGTTCCCTAACCTATTGGTATGTCAGGAAAAAGCAGCAATGCAAAAGCAAGCTGCAGCTGGCTGGAAAGCCAAACAGGATGTTGATGCTTGTGGCTGTACCGTGGGAACAAATGGGCAGTCTATTCACTGTACTGAGCACCGGATGTTAGCTCAGAGGGTCATGTGACCTGTACTGGAAGTACAGGGGAGGAGTCAGTTGTGGTCTTCTTCTGGAGACTGGAGTGTACAGACATGTTTTCTCTGTACTGCTGGGATGACAGAAATAAAGGATGTAAATAGATTTCTGTCTGTCTCTTTCCCCCTCCCTGAGGGAAGCAGGGAGGAGGGAGGAGGGTGTGTCCCTCTCACGTTGAGTGGGATCGCCGATTTGTGACCTTGCCTGGATCCTGCCGGGGGAAGCAGACGGGAAGGTCATCCAGGATCTTGAGCTGAATGCCTGGTGTGAGGCCAGTTCCCTCTGACTGACGGCTGAGAATCCTGACATCTGGTAGCAATGCCGGTGGTTTTTCTGATCCATGGAATGCAGAAAATGAGAGGTTGAATGGATCGTTTGCCATCCTCTGCACCAAAGCAAAGAAGATAAGCGTCTGAGAGCGGCCAGAGGCTGAATAGACAGCTGGACCCAGAGGAAAGTGTTTTAAAGCAATGGAGCTCAAGGTATGCTGCATTTCGGGCTAAAAAGTGTGAACGCAGATTGATTTATTCTCTGGTTCACGGGAGCTGCGTTTAAAAAAACAACAGCTCCGGAAGGAGAGGCCTGCAGCTCAGAGGCTCAGCCTGCATTCCACAAATTCTTGTGGTTGAGATAAGCCTTCCTGCATGCGCAGTTGCTAAGCAACGCCCGTCAGAGATGTGGAAATTTACTGGCTGCGCAGATGGCTCTGAGAGTGAGCCTGGGAAGCGAAAGTCTGTTTTGTCTATGTTTCCGATGCTGTGCAAGGTCTGAGAAACAGCTTGCAGTTTGCCTGGAGAGGCAGTAAACAACCCAGCGAAAGGCTATTGGAGTTTTAGCAAGGCTGGACTGTGAAAAGAGAGGCTTGGATTCAAAATGAATGCCAAGAAGGGGGAAGACTTGCCTTACTCACCTCCCCTGACTAGAGACAGTTATTCATCATGGTCTGGATGGATGACTACCCCAGAAGGGGTGAGCCAAGATGATGCTGGCCAAGTTCCTAAGAGCTCATCGAAAGCTGAGAAGAGCTTTGACCCCAGACGGGGGAGTGAAGGAACTGTTGTTGCTGTAGCTGATCCTGTGCAAGCTGCAATGGATGTTGCTGACAGGGGGAGAGTGGAACGGAGTTCTAATTCCCTCACTGATGTTGCTACTGGAGAGAATGCTGTAGCATTGAAAGTTGTCCGCTGTTACAATTGTGGACAGACTGGGCACATCCAGCAGAACTGTAAAAAGCCTCGCCAGCCTAAAGGAGCAAAGAACCGCTCAGCGAAGCCTGAGGCGTCAGGCAAAAGTTATACCAAGTCCCAGGTGAAACCTGCGATGGCTTTGATGTCGCTAAAAGCCACACCGGAAGTGGGGAACGCATTTGTAATCGACACGGGTTGCACAGTTCATCTCTGCCCACACAGAGGACTGTTTTCGACGTTTAAGAAGCAAAGCTTCACTGTGCAACAGGCCAACGGTCAGGAGCTGGAAGCGACCGGGATTGGGACTGTGTATCTTAAGAGTCTGAACTTGCCTATAAACAATGTTTACTTGGTTCCGGAGTTGAAGTTCAATCTGCTGAGTGCTTCGCAGATTGCAAAGAAAGGACTGAAACTGTCCTATGATGCTGAGAGCTGCGAGATCTACAAAGATGGAGAGTTGTATCTTTCTGCCAAAGAGAAAGATGGACTGTATTTGTTGACTTTTGATCAAAGTGATTACATGAAATGTAATTCTTCTGATTCTAACATAATCTCTCTCACAGGTGTGACCAAAAAGGTCCAGAAGACGACAAGGGTCGACAGGGCATTTCAGCGGGTGTATGCTGGTGTGATTGGTCCTCTAGCACCATCTAGAGGCAATGCAAGATATTATCTTATGTTTGTGGATCATTTCTCTAATTTTGTTTGGATTTATACAATGGAGAAACCACGAGAAGCCTTAGAAAGGTTTCAGCAGTTTTGTGACAAGATTGAAAATATGCATGATGCTAACATTGTCTTTTCACAGATGACAAGCCAGTTTTTCTTTTAAAGGATTTTCAGAAGTTCCTGCAGAAGAAAGGGATAAGACACAAGGTTGCTGTTTCAGAGGAAGCGTGGAACAGGGGCGTCTGTGTGAGGGTGAACAAAGAATTGCAAAAGGGGATGAATGCGCAATTGCTTAGTTCACATTTGCAACATGAATATTGGGCGGAGTCGTTAATGTCCTATGTTCACGTGTGGTTGAGAAAGGTCTCAAAAGAATTGGGAAGTTCTCCTTTTGAGAAGCTGTTCAATAGAAAACCTTCCGTTGCCTATTTTAAGGTTTTCGGGTCTCAAGTGAGAACAGAAGCTCCAGGTGGGGTAAAGAATGCCAGAGGCATTTTCGTGGGTTATGAAAAGGGTCTCTACAGAGTAATTTTGTCTGAATCTGGTCAGGTGATTCTCACACAATTTCTAGAGAGTGCTCCTGAAGAGGAGAGAGTGATTGTTCACGCTTTTCCCACAGAGGACAATGATGATGATGATTTTTCTGATTACAATGGTGTGTCAGAGTACAGTGGTACTGATGATGACAGTGATAGCTCACAGAGCTCAGTTGACACAGTCATTGAGAGAAAATCTCACACAATGGATAGACCTTCACAGATGAAGGATGAACCACTGTTTACCATTGGTACTGGTTCTCAACAAAGTCCAGAGGCTGAACCAGTGAGCAGAGAGGATCAGCACCTCATACGCAGGTCTGAGAGAGTTACAAAGGGTGTACCACCAAAGAGGTACTCAAAAGAGTTTGCTAACTTAGCTGTTGCATGTGTTGCTGTTGTGAACAACTGAGGACAGGTTGAAGCAGTGTCTAAGTCAGAGACAAAGACACAACAGAGAGATGCTATCCAAGGTAATGCAGATGCACTCATTCCTTGGAAGCCAGACAACCAGAGAGGTACACTGGGGAAACCAGTGGTGGGGAGTTCCAAGGGTGGAACTGAAACAACAGGGGAATGTTATGTGTATAACAACTGTTTGTATTCTTCTCTGGATCAAGCTTTGCTCGCCGCAACAACCCGCATTGATGCTTTTGGGGGAGGTTGTCAGGAAAAAGCAGCAATGCAAAAGCAAGCTGCAGCTGGCTGGAAAGCCAAACAGGATGTTGATGCTTGTGGCTGTACCGTGGGAACAAATGGGCAGTCTATTCACTGTACTGAGCACCGGATGTTAGCTCAGAGGGTCATGTGACCTGTAATGGAAGTACAGGGGGGAGTCAGTTGTGGTCTTCTTCTGGAGACTGGAGTGTACAGACATGTTTTCTCTGTACTGCTGGGATGACAGAAATAAAGGATGTAAATAGATTTCTGTCTGTCTCTTTCCCCCTCCCTGAGGGAAGCAGGGAGGAGGGAGGAGGGTGTGTCCCTCTCACGTTGAGTGGGATCGCCGATTTGTGACCTTGCCTGGATCCTGCCGGGGGAAGCAGACGGGAAGGTCATCCAGGATCTTGAGCCGAATGCCTGGTGTGAGGCCAGTTCCCTCTGACTGACGGCTGAGAATCCTGACATGGTATTGGGGGACTTCAACATCCATGCTGATGCCATTCCCTCCTCACAGGCTCTGGACCTGGTGTCTTCCATGGCGACACTAGGGCTCTCCCAGTTTGTTTCGGGCCCCACACATCAAGCAGGCCACATGCTGAATTTGATCTTTGGCTCGCCCGCAGAGGCTGATGGACCCTGATAGATTCCATCAGGCCTTGCGGGACCTTGCTCCCCCTGGCGACTCATTGACTGAGCTTGTTGAGGGCTGGAATATCCAGCTCCTAGCAGCCATCGATGAGATCGCACCTAGGCGCCCTCTGCGTCCCCGCAGAAACCAGGCTCCCTGGTTTACCGAGGAGCTTCGGAAAATGAAGCGGGACCTCAGACGGCTAGAGCGAGTATGGCGGGGTGCCCGTGACGGAGCCTCAAGAACATCTTATAGGGTTTTTATGAAAACCTACGAGATGGCAGTGAAGGCCGCTAAGAAGTCCTACTTCTCGGCCTCCATTGCCTCCGCTAGCTCTCGCCCGGCGCAATTATTTAGTATAATTAGGTCTTTAACGTCCCTTGAAGGACAGCCAAATTTAAATAACAATTCGACACACAGCTGTGAGGCATTTGCGAGCTTTTTTGCGGAGAAGGTCCTGTTGCTCCGCCATGACCTCCCTGCCAATTTGGATACAATAAAGGAACTGGAGGCCCCTCGACTGTCCTCGGGTCCAGTATTGGACCACTTTGACCGGATATCCCCAGCCGATGTGGACAGACTCCTCCAAGTTGGAAAGCCCACCACCTGTCCTCTTGACCCGTGCCCGTCTTGGCTGATTAGAGCGTGTCCAGACGAGGTGCGGGCCCCCCTGGGTGATATCATCAATTTGTCCCTTGGCACTGGGATATTCCCAGGGGAACTGAAGGAGGCAGTGGTGCGTCCGCTCTTAAAGAAAACATCTTTAGATCCTTTAGATCTATCCAATTACCGCCCGGTTTCGAATCTTCCATTCCTGGGTAAGGTGATTGAGAGAGCGGTTGTTGAACAGCTTGGTAGGTTTCTGGATGAAACATCGGCTCTCGATCCATTCCAGTCCGGCTTCCGCGCTGGTCACGGGACCGAGACGGCTCTGGTTGCCCTAACAGATGATCTTCGTAGACAGCTGGATCGAGGCGGGTCGGGGCTGCTGATTCTTCTAGACCTGTCAGCAGCCTTCGACATGGTCGATCACGAACTCCTGGACCACCGCCTTGCCGACGTGGGGATCCAGGGCACAGTCCTTCATTGGCTGCGCTCGTTTCTCTCTGGTCGGGGACAGAGGGTGGCGCTTGGGGGGGGGATTGTCATCGCGCCACTCCTTGGTGTGTGGAGTGCCTCAGGGTGCGATTCTCTCCCCGATGCTTTTTAACATCTTTATGCGCCCACTCGCCCAGCTTGTCCGGAGTTTAGGGCTGGGTTGCCGTCAGTATGCCGATGACACCCAACTCTGTCTGTTGATGGACAGCCATCCTGACTCGGCCCCAGATACACTGACCAGATGTCTGGAAGCTGTGGCTGGATGGTTACATGGGAGCCGGTTGAAGTTAAATCCTTCAAAGACAGAGGTCCTCTGGCTGGGACGAAGCGATATGGGATTGAGGGGGCAACTCCCATCTCTTGCGGGGGTGCAATTAGTGCCAGCATCGTCTGTTAAGAGTTTGGGTGTAATCTTCGATACCTCCCGCTCTATGGAGGCGCAGATTACAGCTATAACAAAGGCGGCATTTTTTCATCTCCGCCAAGCTAAGCAGTTGGCTCCTTATCTCTCTCGCCCTGACCTAGCCACTGTAATCCACGTGACGGTCACCTCCAGACTGGATTATTGTAACTCACTCTACGTGGGGCTGCCCTTGAGACTGACCCAGAAACTCCAGCGGGTGCAAATGCCGCGGCGAGACTCCTTATGGGGTCTTTGCTGCGAGATCATATTCATCCGGTACTATACCAGCTGCACTGGCTCCCGGTGGAGTACAGGATCAGGTTTAAGGTGCTGGTTTTAACCTTTAAAGCCCTATACGGCCTGGGACCCTCGTACCTACGGGACCGCCTGTCCCAGTATGCCCCACAGAAGAACTTACGGTCTTCAAACAAAAACATCCTGAAGATCCCAGGCCACAGAGAGGTTAGGCTGGCCTCAACTAGAGCCAGGGCTTTCTCGGCCGTGGCTCCAATCTGGTGGAATGCTCTGTCACAAGAGACTAGGGCCCTGCAGGACCTAACATCTTTCCGCAGGGCCTGCAAGACAGAGCTGTTCCACCAGGCCTTTGGTCAGGGCGCAGCCTGACCCCCTCCTCTGGCAATCTACACAGAATTTTGCTTGATGGTTGCCATTAATTTGATTTTAATTTGTTTTTAATTAATTTTATAATGAATGTTTTTAGAATATTGGACTATTTTGATTGTTGTTAGCCGCCCTGAGCCCAGCTTCGGCTGGGGAGGGTGGGATATAAATAAAATTTATTATTATTATTTATTATATAGACTGCCGGGGGAGTGGGGCTGACAAAGTGGGGAGGAGTTGAATTGCAAGGACATTTTCTCACTTTTGAACCTCAAGACTGTGCTCCGGCATTGAGAAGATACATGCGTAAAAATACCACAATTGTCTCAAGATATGCAACTGATACTTAATTAGTTTGTTTTGTATTATGTTATTACGTAGGAATGTTGAAATGTGTCTGACAGTGTGTTATTTCCACAAATGGGGGGGGGGGCTATTTTTGTGTGTAATTGTTTTTATGTTTAATGTCTTATTCCTTACACCCCAGTGGAGGATTCTCATACATTTTATGCTTTTTAACAGACCAGGCTATTATGTAGTCCAATGTTTAGAATTAGATAAATTTATAACCACATTTCGTTGTTTCACCTGGCACTCTGCCAACTTCCCTACCCATTTTAAAATGTCCTAAAACCAAGGAGAAGCCTCAGGAAGGTGTATATGCTTTGGTTTAGCAGGAATAATCCCTTATAGAGTTAAATTGACTTATTTGGACAAGTGCCCCTTAAGAATGGTTTTGCTTTAACAGATTGGTTTGAAAAGTTGACAACCATGGGGCAAGATAAATTCAAATTGGACTCAGTTTGAATTGGGCAAGTGTATCCAGGCTGCAATTAGCTTTTGGTCCTTAAAGTGCAAGTGAGCAACTTCCCATGACTGCAAGACCAGAGCCTATAACAATAAAATCCCATAGAATGGCCAAGGCAAAGACATTTCTCTCATGACGTGTCCAAACCTGTGCCAGCTGTGGTGAGTGCCAGGCAACATGGTTAATATGAAAGCCCTAAGTGGGGACTTCCGGGTTAGCGTGATCGGCTAATGGCGGATTCCCTCCGAGCTCCGGAGGGAATCTGCTCGACAGGGGCTGGGTCTTGCTGTGCTGGCGACGCGGGGACCCTTAAAAACCACGGGCGCGGATGCCCGTGGACATGGAGACTCGGCGGGCACCGTTAGCGCCCTCCCGACCCGAAAAGGAGCCTTTTTAAAGGCTACGGAACGGGTGACGGGGAGCAGCGTGGTGCTGTGAGTCGTCTGCTTCCCCTGCCGAGCGAAGCAGCAGGCCGTTGGTCAGAGAGCGCTGACTTCTTCCTTCTTAAAATTTGGATTTAAAATCAAGAACAACAACCCGTGAGTAACGTGGAAATTGGACTAAAATTAATTTTTTGTGTGGATTTGGCACGAGCGGGGGAGCTGCAAAAAGGAAGTCCGCTCCCCCCATTGTAAACAGTTTAAAGCAAGGACTTGCTAACTAAGGTTGTGAGAGGAGCTGTCTTTTTTCCTGATTGGATAAAAGCTATTAATTCCACGGATTTAAAAGTTTAAGTTAGTGTGCTGGAGGACAAGAGTGTATTCGTTCAGTCTAAGTGCCACTCTTCTCGAGACTGGGAGTAATCCGCAAAAAGAGCCTGCTGAGGGATACAGAAGACTTTGACAGCTGTCAAATTAGCTGTCAAGGTAGGAAAAAACTGAAAGTTTTGGCGCTGGCCGGCTATATCGCTACAAAGTATTGAAAGTAAACAAAGATTGATACAAATAAATTTGACTTTGGGATCGGAAGTGAAAGGAATACTAAGTAACCAGAATCCCTCTAGAGGGGATTCACGGACATTACAATGGAAATAGGTCGGGAAATCCGAGCAGATCTAAAAGAGCTTGTTTTTCTCATGGGAAAGCTGTGAAAGATGTATGAGCAAGGCCATGTTTTGTCTACAAGTCCTACAAAACCGAAGTCAACAGAAAATATACCTTCTGAGCTGGAAAAGGACTTGATCTTCAAAACACAAGCAACTGGAAAGGGAAAAAACCAAAGATTGAAGAGGAGGAAAAGATACATGTGGAGCAGAAGGAGCAGAAAGGAGAGGCGGCTGAAATGTCACAGAAAGTGAATGAGAGCCGGAGCCTAGTCAAGAAGACTTCACGTTTGATCAAGGCGGAAGCTGGAATCTTTGGGACACAGAGATTTAAGAAACAGAGCTTGAGTTTCACCATCAAACAAACAGGCCTTGCTGGAAGGATTATGGCCATAAGTAAGAAAGTATCTCTTCGAGTTTGGGTGTTAACGATAAGGGATGTTCAAAGAAGCCGGCTGAAAGGGACTGAGAGAGAAATGAGAGCCTCGGACATAAGGTCACCAGGCTAAAAAGGTGGACTAATGGACTATGGTTTAGGACTGAAACCGGGGAGAGAGGGGTGGGGTTTGGAAGTCCAAAAGGGGTCTGATCTTTTCTACGCTGTGTTAAAATTTTATGTTGTTTATTATTATAAGAATGGGGAATTCGTGGAAGGGAAACAGGTCAACCTTAGAAAAAGTTATTTTTTCTTCTTTTTCATTATTTGTTATACATGATTAAGATATATAAGCTAAAAGTTGTTTTATAAATAGAATTGAATATGAATAAGGAACTAAGGGTTAAAATTTAGTATAAAGAAATATATTAAATAAATAAGATTAAGGCATTAGGGATAAAAACTTGTTGAACAAATAATTGGACCTGGAATACAAGAAGGGGAGGTGAGGGGAAGTCGTGAAAAGAAGTTATTGTAAATGAGATCTTAAAGGTGTGGGTTTTTTTTTCTTTTTTCTTTTGTTTTTTTTTTTGTTTGTTCTGTTTTGTGTACCTTTTGAAACTTTAATAAATATTATGGGGGGAAAAAATAAGAATATGAAAGCCCTAAGTGGATTCACCAGGGATTGCCACTACTGTGACACCATGTCGGTGTGAGACCACAGAAGAGCTACCTTCGCACCTGAGAACACAAAAATGGTGGAGCTAAAAAAACCAAACTGCATTTTTTTTCAGTCAGTAGTGGACCTTCCTGCTAAATGTAAACCATAGACCACTATTGAACAAAATACAACAGGTGTTCTTTTATGTGATATCCTATACCCAGCTATCTGCAGTACTATACTTGCAAATGACCTTAAGAGGCATGGCTTGCAAGTCCCCTTCAGGTTTGCACAAACCCACACATCTGGTACGGTGGATACCAAGTTATTATTTAGTGCATATCTATATAACATACACGTACATTGTATTGGTCCGTGTTGCTCCCTCCTTTGCTGCCCTGCTCAACCCACCTCCTTTTCCATTAGAGCCTATTCCCACTCACAGGGCACCCCTACCTTCACCAAGATTTAGGGTGCGGAGAAAAGATTTGCAAGTTCTTACAGACTTTAATGCAAATCTATCTCCAAATGGGGGACTGATACGGAAGGGGGGGGCATGTCTTCTTCACCTTCTTCTTCGCTACAATATATCAATTTATTTCCAATTGTCAATGTCAAAAGGGACTAAAATCTATAAAATTCATAGAAAATCAACGTGCCAATTTGCTCAATTTCTCTAGGACTCCATCACACCTCCCCTGTCCTCCATAATCCCTCAAGCAAGGTGTCAAGACCCTAATCCTGTCAAATCACTCTGCCAAGCCTTTCCTCCAGGAAATGCCAGTACATGGACTATTGTCTTCTCATCACCGGTACTCAGGATGTGCTTATCTGCGCATATCTCCAGCTCTGCATATTCCCCCCTCCCTCCTCCATATGTTAATCCTGTGTAACCCAACCTCTTCTTAATGTATTCATGATGTAACTGGGATGTGTTTTGCACTGTATTCTGGGGCATGGAGGGAAGTTTCAAAAGTTTATTTCACCCCTTTCTCGCGGTTCAATCTCGCCTTGAACCTGTTGCGCAATAAACGTGGATCTTCTGCAGCTTGCTCCTGTCTCCGGCTGAGCTCATTTTCCTCCGCAGGGACCCGCGGACTTAGTCCGACGAGCTGGGTGGCAGAGCAGCCTCGCACCCAGATTTTACCGTAACATCCCGATCAGAGGAATTCTGCCATTACCGGAGGCACAAACCCGGAAGTCTTCGAGAACACTGTCCCACCATCTCGTCCTCTGTTGTCCCCTTCTCCTTGTGCCCTCCATCTTTCCCAACATCAGGGTCTTTTCCAGGGAGTCTTCTCTTCTCATGAGGTGGCCAAAGTCTTGGAGCCTCAGCTTCAGGATCTGTCCTTCCAGTGAACACTCAATATTTTTTTGGAAAATCAATAAAAATGATTACAAATAAAATAAAATCCACACCCCAGGATATTTCCCCTATCACTTCTTTTCCACCTCCCCCCCACCTTTTTTCACCCCCATACCTAAAACCCAGACATCCTGCAGTGTGCCAGGATTGTGACTCCTGCCCTCAGCAAACAAAATAGCTCCCCCCCTCCGATGCTTAGGTGCCCTGAGGGCTGTGCGGGACCCACAATCCTTGAAATGAAAAAGGGAGGGGCTCAGAAAACCTGAAGGGAGCAGGCAGGGGGGCTGCATAGGATCCAGAAGCTCCTTCTCGCTGATCCCCCCCCATGAAGTTCCTTTAAGACCCCACATTGCAGGGAGCAGCCTCACCTGCAGCGAAACAAAATGCAGCTGCCCTGGCCGAGTGGAGCCAGGCTGGGGGGCACCGTGGGAACCCCGGAAAGGTGCCCCTAGAAGAAATGTGCCCCCTCTGTTGGAGGCAGCCCTCCTCCTGAAGCACCAAGAGAGTAAAGGGACAGTTCTCTGAGTGGAAAGGAGCAGAAAGTGGAGTCCCCTCAAGATCAGTATTGGGACCTGTGGCTTTTCAACTTCTTCATAAATGATCTAGACTTAGGAGGGAGCAGGGAGGGGGCAAAGTTTGCTGATGGCAGTAAATTGTCCCGGGGTACATGAGTGAAGGTGGGCCCCCCAGGAGACTTCCCTGGTACCTGCAGCCCCTCCTTCCCCCTCTTGAAATTAGGCTTGGGAGGAAATATCCCATTCAATTTCAGTATTCCAAGTTTTCTTCAGAACGCGCAGGGCAGGAGGCAGCGATGAAGTTCTGGTGAAGAAGCAGTGCTGGGAGATCATGCGGTGGGGGGGTGGTGACAGAGTTTGGTGCAAAAACCAAAGGTACTTTACATCTAAAATTATACTCGCTATTGTGAGATGTTCCCTTCATTATTTCATTATTAGACAGTTTTACATATAAACACCAGAACTTCACACATACCTCATGCTTTTAGGAATGATTTCCTGCTGAGTTCATTGCTCAGAGTGGACTCTGAGAGGAAGACATCCCACACTCCATACATCTAAATAGGTTCTCCCATGTGAGAGTCCTGGGATGTTCCTTGATCACTCTATTATAAATAAAGCACTTTTTGCAATCTTTTCATTTAAACTGCTTCTCCTCTCTGAGTTTGTTGGAGGTTTGAAGAATTTCAACTATTAAAGTTCTTCCTCTCCTTAAGTCTGTTGATTCTGAACTTCCACTAAGAGTGAACCTCTTTCTACTTCCCTGATATTTATATGGTTTGTCTTTTGTGTGAGTTTGTTGACAAAAATCAAGGGTTCCTCTCTGACTGAAGCTCCTTCCACAGTCCATACCTTTAAATACTTTCTCCCCTGTGTGTCTGCTGATGTTTTCGAAGATTTCCACTCTGACTGAAGCTCTTTCCACACTCGATACATTTAAATGGTTTCTCCCCTGTGTGAGTCTGTTGATGTCTTCTAAGGTGTCCACTCTTACTGAAGCTCTTTCCACAATCCATACATTGAAATGGTTTCTCCTCTGTATGAGTCCGTTGATGTGATCTAAGGTCTCCACTATGACTGAAGCTCTTTCCACACTCCATGCATTTAAATGGTTTCTCCCCTGTGTGAGTCCGTTGATGTCTTCTAAGGTTTCCACTATAACTGAAGCTCTTTCCACACTCCACACATGTAAATGGTTTCTCCCCTGTGTGAATCAGTTGATGATTTCTAAGGTGTGCACTCTGACTGAAGCTTTTTCCACACTCCATGCATTTAAATGCTTTTCCCCCTGTGTGAGTCCGTTGATGTCTTCTAAGGTTTCCACTATAACTGAAGCTCTTTCCACACTCCACACATGTAAATGGTTTCTCCCCTGTGTGAGTCCGTTGATGTGATCTAACCTCTCCACTCTGACTGAAGCTCTTTCCACACTCCATACATTCATATGTTTTCTCCCCTGTGTGAATCCGTTGATGATTTCTAAGCTGTGCACTCTGACTGAAGCTCTTTCCACACTCCATGCATTTAAATGGTTTCTCCCCTGTGTGAGTCCGTTGATGTCTTCTAAGCCTTCCACTTTCATTAAAGCTCTTTCCACACTCCATACATTCATATGGTTTCTCCCCTGTGTGAATCCGTTGATGATTTCTAAGGTCTCCACTATGACTGAAGCTCTTTCCACACTCCATGCATTTAAATGGTTTCTCCCCTGTGTGAGTCCGTTGATGTCTTCTAAAGTTTCCACTATAACTGAAGCTCTTTCCACACTCCACACATGTAAATGGTTTCTCCCCTGTGTGAGTCCGTTGATGTGATCTAACCTCTCCACTCTGACTGAAGCTCTTTCCACACTCCATACATTCATATGGTTTCTCCCCTGTGTGAATCCGTTGATGATTTCTAAGCTGTGCACTCTTACTGAAGCTCTTTCCACACTCCATACATTCATATGGTTTCTCCCCTGTGTGAGTCCGTTGATGACTTCTAAGTTTTCCACTATAACTGAAGCTCTTTCCACACTCCACACATGTAAATGGTTTCTCCCCTGTGTGAATCAGTTGATGATTTCTAAGGTTTGCACTCTGACTGAAGCTTTTTCCACACTCTATGCATTTAAATGGTTTCTCCCCAGTGTGAGTCCGTTGATGTCTTCTAAGCCTTCCACTTTCATTAAAGCTCTTTCCACACTCCATACATTCATATGGTTTCTCCCCTGTGTGAGTCCGTTGATGATTTCTAAGGTCTCCACTATGACTGAAGCTCTTTCCACACTCCACACATGTAAATGGTTTCTCCCCTGTGTGAGTCCGTTGATGTGATCTAACCTCTCCACTCTGTCTGAAGCTCTTTCCACACTCCATACATTCATATGGTTTCTCCCCTGTGTGAGTCCGTTGATGTGTATTGAGGTTTCCACTCTGACTGAAGTTCTTCCCACACTCCCTGCAGTTAAAACATTTTCTCTCTGTGTGAGTCTCCTCGAGTGTTCTAAGTCTTTCTGCACTCCATACTTGTAAATTGGTTCTTTTTTTGTGTGTGTTCGTTGATGTGAACTATGTTTGCTCATTCAGTGAAGCATATTCCACATTTCACACATTTTAATGGCTATTCCTAATTAAACGAAAGGTGTCCTATCCCCTGCAATTCTGTCTTCTCCATCACCTTTTTCAGAGTGGGCAAAAAGCAAATCCTGATGGGGTTTCAGGAAACAAAACACAGGAGGAAAAAGGACACATCAACCACCATTAGCACCTTCTCTTATTTCAACATCTCCTACATTCTCCCATGTCCTACCCATGTTCCCAATTTTTAGGAAATGAAAATGGTAAGGTGTCAAATGGTAGTAATGCATCAGCAAACTTTCATAATCCTCAATCATCTTTAATAACACAGCATGATCTTGGAATACTGTTGTCCTCTGAGACTGCCTTTCAAATCAAGTGGCTGCCCCCGTTTCCACCTCTAGATCTTCATGAATCACCTGCACAGTCCCACTGACCTCAGCAGGTTGATATGGACTATTTTGGGAGACCCAGGCCTTCATCTCTTCCAGGGACTGTGGTCTGGGTCAGTCAGAGAACTAGTGACAAGGCTAGGTGCTTGGGGTCAGCTGAATGGGTGCTCAGGGAGGCTCCTGTTCTTGGAGATTGACCTCCGTCTACATGCCTCACATTGCATGGAGAGAGCAGGAGAAGCAGAAGGAAAGCAGCTGGCACATGGGAATCCCATGCGGAAGCACCCACCCCAATGGTTCTTTATAATAATGATGTGCTGCCTGATCCTCTGCTTGTCTTCTGACACAGGACTATCCTAATCTGGCACTGAAAAGCAGGATATTCAAGGCAAGGAGATAACTGTACTTAAAAGTAGGTAGCCATATTGGTCTGACACAGCTGAAGTAAAAAAATTAACAAAAGTAGTCCAGTAGCAACTTAGGGTCTTGGGAGAAAAGTAATGACAAACCTAGACAGCATCTTAAAAAGTAGAGACATCACCTTGCCAACAAAGGTCCGTATAGTTATAGCTCTGGTTTTCCCAGTAGTGATGTATGGAAGTGAGAGCTGGACCATAAAGAAGGCTGATCGCCAAAGAATTGATGCTTTTGAATTCTGGCGCTGGAGGAGACTCTTGAAAGTCCCATGGACTGCAAGAAGATCAAACCTCTCCATTCTTAAGGAAATCAGCCCTGAGTGCTCACTGGAAGGACAGATCCTGAAGCTGAGACTCCAATACTTTGGCCACCTCAAGAGAAGAGAAGACCCCCTGGAAAAGATCCTAATGTTGGGAAGATGGAGGGCACAAAGAGAAGGGGACGACAGAGAACGAGATGGTTGGATAGTGTTTTCAAAGCTACCAGCATGAGTTTGACCAAACTGCAGGATGCAGTGGAAAACAGAAGTGCCTGGCATGCTCTGGTCCATGGGGTCACGAAGAGGCGGACATGACTAATCGACTAAAAAACAACAACAGCAACTTAGGGACCAACTAAGTTTGTTCTAGGTATAAGCTTTCGTGTGCATGCACACTTCTTCATATAGTGAAGGGTAGTAGGAGATGGTAGTAGGAGTACACTTCTGAGGAAAAAACCCACCACACACTCCCACGATATACAAGGGTCTGGTGACATCTGTCTCAGTGTATCTGAAGAAGTGTGCATGCACACGGAAGCTTAAATCTAGAACAATCATAGGTGCTACTGGACTATTTTTTAATTTTTTATTTCAACTGCGTCACACCAACACGGCTAACTACCTGAATCTAGATGTCATGGGGTGTTGGGAAGTAGTAGTTCCTTTGGTGGTGGTCATGTCCTGCACCTTCTGGGATCATTTTTCTACCCTTGGTGCCCACCCTGCACTCAGCTCTCACCTGTGGCTTCCAGAAGCTGTCAGCATGCAACAGGTGTTCAAGCAACAGCTTCAACCGGCCGGCTAAACCAGGTGAGGAAAGCTGATGGGTCTCAAATCCTTGGGGGGCTGGGGAATTCTGCTGCACCTGAAGTCAAGCCCTGGTGGATGGAGAGGAGGAGAACAACCGTGAATCCCACAGTCCAGAAGGCAGATTCTGCCCGTGTGGAAGAGGAAAGTGAAGGGCAGGTGGGGCACGTCCACTTGGAGGCTTGTTATCTAGTCCCAGGGTTACTCACATTGAATTATATATGAATTACAGTATTGAAATGCGCCTGCTCCCACTTCCTATTCTGATATTACTCTACTCTGCTTGGCTGTTGCTTACTTGAGTGCTGTTTTGATATGCTAAGTCAGGGTTTTAGTGTAAGTTACATTTTTGCTATTTTTTGCAGCCTGTTATGCTTATCTGTCTTCAGTAATAAATTTCTCAGCTGAATTTTTTTTTTCTGCCTCTGAGTGTTTTTTCCTACTCTGCTAACTATACATCGATCATTATGGAGGAGCAAGATCTGCACCGTAAAGCCCTCATCAGCCTTGGCCCTGTGGACGTGAAGGAGCATCTTCACCCCCATTGCTCAGTCCAGACAGGGAGGTCCGCCTCCGAGGGTCTTCTGCTGGTTCCCTTGCTGTTAGAAGTGAAGTTCCAGGGAACCAGGCAGAAGGCCTCCTGCCCCGTGGAATGCCCTCCCTTCAGAGGGCTAGGAAACAGGCAACCATCTGACATTTAGAAGACAGCTGGGTGTCGTTGTGGGTTAAACCACATAGCCTAGGACTTCCTGATCAGAAGGTTGGTGATTCGAATCCCCGTGATGGGGTGAGCTCCCACTGCTTGGTCCCTGCTCCTGCCAACCTAGCAGTTCTAAAGCACATCAAAGAGCGAGTAGATAAATAGGTACTGCTCCGGCTGGAAGGTAAACGGCGTTTCCGTGCGTTGCTCTGCTTCGCCAGAAGCGGCTTAGTCCTGCTGGCCACATGACCCGGAAGCTGTATGCCGGCTCCCTTGGCCAGTGAAGCGAGATGAGCGCCGTAACCCCAGAGTCGGCCACAACTGGACCTAATGGTCAGGGGTCCCTTTACCTTTACCTATATGTACTGTAAGCTGCCCAGAGTGGCTGGGGGGGAAATACTAATACTATAACTTCTAGAGTGGTACCTCAGGTTACAGATGCTTCAGGTTACATACTCTGCTAACCCAGAAATATTACCTTGGGTTAAGAACTTTGCTTCAGGATGAGAACAGAAATCGCATGGCGGCAGCAGGAGGCCCCATTAGCTAAAGTGGTACTTCAGGTTAAGAACAGTTTCAGATTAAGAACGGAGCTGCAGAACTAATTCAGTTCTTAACCTGAGGTACCACTGTACTATTATTATTATTATCATGTGATTTTTTTTGTAGTTAATTTGGAATTCGTACTGCAATATCAGCTCACGAAAAGTTATGGGTGGAGAAAATCACAGGGTTGCCATAAATTATAATCCCACCCACAAACTCTCATTCACATACAGTCTGTAAATTTGGGGAGGTCACACACCTCACCTGTGCTAATACTGGCAGTCTCTGGCCTGCACAGGCACACCCGGTGTGTAGAGCCTCCAGCCACAGGCACTGTCTATCATGAAAATGGCTCCTTTGACTGGGAAGATTCATGCAGTCGCTGTCATCGGATGCTGAAGGATTGTATCTCAGCTTGTCAGTCACTGTGACATTGCCTATGAACAATAAGAGGAACAGAAATGCTTTTGAGGTGCAACTTCTGTATGAATCCTGAGAGCCATTCCATGGACTCTGCACCCCCTGTTTCTGATGACAGGTGTACATTACCCTCATCCTCAATGAACCAGGCAGGGGAAAAGACACTTAAAGATGGAAGCCTGAGAGAGAGGAAAAGGTTTCTGGCTGCTTCCTGGGTGGGATTGCGGAAACCAAGAGCCGCTTCTGAGAAGGCCTCCCCCCTTCCTCTAGGGATTTCCTCTCCTCTCCAGGGGATCAATGTTTGGACTGGGCAGAATGGCTGTGTCTGGACAGGGCAGGGGCTTATGGGGTGTTAGGAGGATGGAGGTTGCAGGAAGGAAGAGGTGGGTGGACAGGACCCCCACTTTCCAGGGATCCCTCTGTGGTCGCCTTGAAGGGGGGGGTCGATTCCTGGGTGGGAGGGAGAAGCCAAGGTGGCCCCTCCGGAGATTCATCGTGGGCGTCATGATGCAGACTTCTCCCCAAAGACAGGTCTTCCTCCCCCCGCCCAGTGCTGCCCTTCCCTGACCCAGGGATGCTCCCCTTCCTCCCCCTCCCTCTCTCCCGCAGTTTCCCCTGCACTCCGGCGCGACTGGCCCCTCGCCCTGCTCGCCCCATCTCTCCATCCTAGGGCCCCCCCAACGGGAGCAAGGGAGGGACAGGGGGGTCTCTATCCAGGCGCTTCCTGCACCCCTTAACCCTTTCTGGCCCGCTTCTCCGCGCCCCAGGGAGTCCTCGTGGGTGGGCGCCCCATCTCCGCCCCTTCGCTGCAGGCGTGCCGGGATCCAGGCCCCACGGAAGGCGCTTGGGGGGAGCTGGAGGGGTCTCTGGGTCCTTTTCTCCCCTCCCCCCCGTACCCCTTTACCTCTTTGTCCTCGCTCCCGATTCTCCTTTTCTGCAACATCCACGGGGGGGGGGGGTGGGTCCCCTGCCTCCTCCCTCCGCTTTCCGAAAGCGCCCCCCCCCCTAGAGCCACGGGGCAGAGCAGCAATCCGGAGTGGAAGCTCCACTTCCGGGAGAAGAAGCCAGCTTGGGAGGGGGCTCACCCCCCACATTCCTGGAGCAGAAGCCGGATTGGAGGAGGAGGAGGAAGAGGAGGAGGAAGGGGTGCAACGTATGGGGGGCGGGAATTGGGGTTGTGGGGGCGGGGTGAGAGGAGGATGTGCCGGGAGGGGAGGGAAAGAATTGAGGGGGGAGAGGGGGGAGAGGAGAAGGTTCCCCCTCTACTGTCCGTTAACAGACACAGGCACCGTCCCTGCACAACAGCCAAGAGGCTCAGAAAAGCAGCCAATACAATTGTAGCCAGAAGCGGATTCCAAAATCTGAGGGATCCCTTGGACCAGAAACAAGGAGACCAGCCAGGAAGAGGAGAGCAAAAGAGCAGCCAGTAGGTCTTGATTGAAGACTGTCTCCACAGGACTCCCACCTGCCACCAGGGGGAACAAGATGGAAGCCCCCAACAAAAGAAGACCCCGACTTTTATTAGCTGCTAATCCCCCGTGCTACACCCCCTAGACTACATCATTGACACCTCACACAGAGGAGGGGTTGAGGGAGGAGTTGTGGTGGTAACCTGAGTGTCTTGTCGAGAGCCAGTGGGGTGTAGTGGTTAAGAGCCATAGATTCGTAATCTGGGGAACCGGGTTCGCTTCCCCGCTCCTCCACATGCAGCTGCTGGATGACCTTGGGGCAGTCACACTTCTCTGAGGTCTCTCAGCCTCACTCACCTCACAGAGTGTTTGTGGGGGGGAGGAAGGGAAAGGAGAATGTTAGCCGCTTTGAGACTCCCTAGGGTAGTGATAAAGCGGCATATCAAATCTAAACTCGTCTTCTTCTTCTTCTTGTCACCTGTCCGGTTGCTCCTTTCCTCTCCCCATGATTACATTCCTGAGGACAAAGAGGAGTTCATGTGTTTCCTGAACACATGAATCCCAATCCCAAAGAAGGGCAGTGCCAAAGAATGCTCCATCTATCGTACAATTGCGCCCATTTCACACGCTAGCAAGGTTATGCTTAAAATGCTACAAGGCAGGCTTAAGCAGTATGTGGACCGAGAACTTCCAGAAGGGCAAGCTGGATTTCAGAGGGACAGAGAAACCAGAGACCAAATTGCAAATGTGCTGAATTATGGAGAAATCTAGAAAACATTTACTTCTGCTTCATTGACTACACAAAATCATTTGACTGTGTCGACCACAGCAAACGATGGCAAGTTCTTAAAGAAATGGGAGTGCCTGATCACCTCATCTGTCTCCTGAGAAATCTCTATGTGGGACAAGAAGCTACAGTTAGAACTGGATATGGAACAACTGATTGGTTCAAAATTGGGAAAGGAGTACGACAAGGCTGTATATTGTCTCCCTGCTTATTTAAGGTAGATGTAGAATTCATCGTGCGAAAGGCTGGACTGGATGAATCCTGTCATAAAAAAATTAAGGTTGATACAGAAGGGGGGGCATGTTTTTAAACCCCTTCCCAGAAGCCTTCAGAGGGTTTGAGGCGATGACCTCAAGGGCGCCCGGCCCTACAAGGACTGTTTTGAACTACACCAGGCGAAACCCAAGCCCCAAAATAAAGTGCCCTTTCCCTTTCCCTGGGTAGACCGGAGGAGCTAGTAGCGTATTTTATGAATGAACAGACTATCTGCCTACGGGAGCCTCCTGACCAATCAGCATGCACCCAACGCAGCCTCCGGCCAATCAAGACAATGCATTTGGTCTGCAGTGTCAGCTCCTACAGGCCTCATTCACCTTCTGACAAGCTGTTGACAGCTCCCTGCTGGGAGAACAATGGACTGACACCTCGTATCCTTGCTAAGCCCATCAATATTGATACAATGTATCAATTCGTTTCCCAAATGAGCTGCCACTCTTTCAAAGGGCTAAAAAAATATAAAAATTCATAGAAAATCACCCGTAACACCGATTCTCTTGCTTTCAATGCCAAACTGCTCAATTTACTCAGGACTTCAAGACTGCCCAGTACCTTCCATAATCCCTCAAGCGGGAGGCCACATACACCCAGGAAAGACCTCATTGATGCCAAATCACCCAGTCTAGCCCTTCCTCCAGGCTCGGCCGGGTGACAGACTGTGCAAACTAAGACCCCATTGTTCTCTTATCACTGGTAATCAGAATGTGCCTTTCAATACATGTTCCAACTCTGCATGTTTCCACCTCCCTCCTCCATGTTAATCCTGTAGAACCCACCCCTTTTCTGATGTAATCGTGATGTGACAATGATGTAGTGATGATGCTTTTGAACTGTATCTGGGGTAATGGTGGGAAGTTTTGAAAGTTCATGTCACCCCATCCTGGCGGTTCAATCTCGCCTTGAACCTGTTGCACAACAAACGTGGATCTTCTCCAACTTGCTCCGGTCTCTGGCTGCGCTCCTTTTGTTCCGCAGGGACCTGCAGACTCAGTCAGACGAGCTAGGTGGCAGAGCAGCCTCACACTTAGATTTTCCATAACAATGTCTTATATATATAATAAATGTTCATAAATGTACCAACCAAGCACATACATAGATATGTAGACCACATGTCTGGAGTAGCACAGGAAGACCGCCCTGAAACCATTTAGACACCCAAACTGACCAAATGTTTTCTCTGCAAGGAGGGAGGGGTTGAGGGAACCTTCTCATTGTCTCAGGAATTGGGAAATCACCATCTCAAAGGAATGGCCAGACTACCAGGAAAGGGAATCAGATAAGGCATTATCAGATAACCTGGCAGGCAGGAAAAACAACAACATTCACATTTCTGTTGCAGACCACCTTTTCTGTGATGTAGGTATGATGTTTGTAGTAGGTGGTCTTGGGTTATGTCCCTTCTGTGATGTATGGAGGGGTGGTCTGGAGCTCCAGGGCAGGGAATTTAAAATGTCTATATAAGGGCAGGCACGCCTTGGTTGGAGGTCCTCCTCAGGGGAGCACCCTGTTGCAGGAGATCAATAAAGATCAGGCTTACTAGCTGCTTTGCTTCTCAATAGTCTCTGGTTGCCTCTGCTCTTTTCTCCAAATGATGGAGAACCTACAAGGGACTCTATAAAGGGCTCTTGTGTCCCCCATAAGAGAAGAAGGGCAGCTTTTGTTTACAACAGATGGCACCCCAGATGGGAACTTCGGTTGCCCCGATTCAAGGGGGGCAAGAAAGAGCTGGTGATCCAGCGCGCACCAGGCCATTTGCCAGGAGGAGCCACCAGTCCTCTAGTGACCCCAGGGTCTGGAAAGAACTGGAGTTCCAGCGGGGCTAACCAGAGGAAGCAACGCTTGATCAGGCCAGCCACAAATTGATTTATTTTTTTAAATAATCTTTATTGATTTAAATTACACACATATAGAAAGAATTTGGAATCTCATACTGCAAAAAAGAAAAATAAAGAAAAAACAATGAAGAAAAAAGGAAAGAAGAAAATACAGAAAAAGAAAGAAGAAGCAGATTTATGTGAATGAAAAAACTTAATCTTCCTAATTAAATAAAAAAGACTTCTGACAAAACGAGTCTTCCAATCATTCTCATTGTACTGTTTATACTGTCGTTTTTTCTGCACAGTTTTATTCTTTAATATTGTTCCCGTCTACTCCACAAACACTATTTGTTGTGTTTACAAGTATCACTCAAGTTCTGCTAATATGGTGTGGTTGGTACAATATGATCTTTTATAATCCTTAAATATTCTCCATTCTCCAAATATTTTCCGGTTCAATACTCCTCTAACTCTTCCTGTCAGTTTTGCTAGTTGTAACTATTCTAACATGAGTATATGGCTTCTCTTGGTGATGTCCACAAGGGTATTTTTGGCTCAAGTAGTCCTTTATATTTATTCCAGATTTTATATCACAATTTTCTTATCACATGGCTCAAAAATCCCCTGTGGACCTTCACTTTTCTGTACATTAAAGAAGCGTGCCATCCAGACCGATTCTCGTGGCCTTCCAAGTCTAATAGGTCCATATCTTTTAGTGTAATCCAGTCTTTTATCCAAACCAATCCTGCCGCCGCATGGTAGAATTCCAAATCTGGCAATGCAAAACCTCCTCTCTCCTTTTGATCTGTTAATAACTGGTGTTTAATTCTCGGTTTCTTTCCACTCCATATAAATCTAGATATTTCCCTTTTCCACTCCTTAAAACAATTCATTTCTCCTAAAATAGGCATTGTTTGGAATAAGAAAATCATTTTGGGGAGGATATTCATTTTCACATTCATTTTTTTTCTTCCATTGTGAGGCTTTTTGTCAGTAATTTAGTTTTTTGGTAGTTTATTTTCAGCCCCAGGCCGGCCATAAATTAACCTAGCAAAAGACCCTGGGATGGCCAGGAGCAGCGCATGCGGACGTGAGTCTAGGAATGGAGAAGATTGTGGGCGGGATTCTCTGAAACACCCACAACCCAGATTCTCATCCTTTGCTGTCTCTTTTGCTTACGGTCTTCACTCCCAGCCTTCCTGGCAAGAGGTAGCGAGGAGGGGGAGGGGAGAAGGGGAGAATTGGGGTTCTGCAATTAGAGAGGCAATGAACTGCAAGGGGAGAACGCCAATCAAAGCTCTCATTCCCTGTCGGGGAACCTGAGATCTGAAACTTTTACCTTTTTCCCAAGGAAGACGCCCCAAGGCTGGTCCAAGTGGCCAGTTTGGATAGCAAGGGACTTGGGCTCAGTTTCCAATTTCTCCTTTTCTTGTAAATGCAGCTGCACCGGCAGCACCAAGATCCAGGCGGAAGTGACTGGTGCGCGTCAGAGCGCAAGGGCGTTTCCAGTTCCTTTCCGTTCTCTCTGGAGCAGCCGGATTTGGCACTGAGCTGCCAGGCGTCCAATGGAAAGGGACTCTTTTCCCCAGAGGCAGAAAAGGTTGCTGGGAGCCCATGGTAAATAAAGGGAGGGAGAAGGACTTTGTAGAGACTTTCGTAGAGAAGACGAACGACTGTCAGGTCAGGAAAGACTGGGAAAAGGCTAGCGGGTTTTTGTTTTTGTTTTGGTTGAAAAATGGGATCCCCACATTCTAAGAGTTCTAACCGCCAGACTCAAAGGCATGTGCTGGTCGCAGCAGGAGGGGGGGTATCCCTGGATGCTTCAGCAGCCGGCCTCCTATGGGTCTCCTGGCCCCCTCCTCTCCTCCCTCTGAGCCTGAACTGCTCTCTGCCCCAAACTCTTCCCGCTCACCAAACCCTGTTTCCTCCTCAGCTTGCAACATCTCCCCTTCCAATCTGCTCCATTTTCTCCCTCTTTCTGCTCATTGTCATCCCACCACCAGTCCCCCGGATCTGAGCCTTCTTCCCTTGTGGGTCCCCCAGCTGGTGCCTCCCCCCCCCCACCAGCCAGTCCATGACAACAACAGCAGCCACAGCACTGTGGTCCTCTGGTAGGAAAATTCCTGAGAAGCATGATTGAAGCAAAACTTCTGGGACCATCTTCCTCAAACCCCAGAATGAGCAGGAGCTCTGGGGTTGCCCCATGGGGTTCATGAATGAAGGTGGGCCCCCCAGGAGACTTTCCTGGTACCTGCAGCCCCTCCTTCCCCCTCTTGAAATTAGGCTTGGGGGGAAATCTCCCATTCAATTTCAGTATTTCCAGTTTTCTTCAGAACGCGCAGGGTAGGAGGCAGCGATGAAGTTCTGGTGAAGAAGCAGTGCTTGGAGATCATGCGGTGGGGTGTGTGTGTGTGTGACAAGAGTTTGGTGCAAAAACCAAAGGTACTTTCATCTAAAATTATACTCACCATTGTGAGATGTTGCCCTATTTCATTATTATACAGTTTTACATATAAACACCAGAACTTCTCATATACCTCATGCTTTTCGGAATGATTTCCAGCTGAGTTTATTGCTCAGAGTGGACTCTGAAAGGAAGACATCCCACACTCCATACATCTAAATGGGTTCTCCCATGTGAGAGTCCCTGGGTGTTCCTTAAATAAAGGTAAAGGTAAAGGGACCCCTGACCATTAGGTCCAGTCAAGGACAACTCTGGGGTTGTGGCGCTCATCTCGCTTTACTGGCCGAGGAAGCCGGCATACAGGTTCCGGGTCATGGGGCCAGCATGACTGAGCCGCTTCTGGCGAACCAGAGCAGTGCATGGAAACGCCGTTTACCTTCTCGCCAGAGCGGTACCTATTTATCTACTTACACTTTGACATGCTTTCAAACTGCTAGGTCAGCAGGAACAGGGACCGAGCAACAGGAGCTCACCCCGTTTTGGGGATTCGAACCACTGACCTTCTGATCGGCAAGTCCTAGGCTCTGTGGTTTAGCCCACAGCGCCACCCGCGTCCCTGTTCCTTAAATGCTCCATTATAAAGAAGGCACTTTCTGCAGTCTTTTCATTTAAACTGCTTCTCCCCTCTGAGTTTGTTGATGGTATGACGGGTTTAAACTCTTAAAGTTCTTCCTGTCCATAAGTCTGTTGATTTTGAACTTCCACTAAGAGTGAACCTCTATCTACTTTCCTGATATTTACCGTATATGGTTTGTCTTTTGTGTGAGTCTGTTGACATAAATCAAGGGTTCCACCCTGACTGAAGCTCCTTCTACAGTCCATACCCTTAAATGGTTTCTCCCGTGTGAGTCCGTTGATGTCTCCTAAGGTCTCCACTCTGACTGAAGCTCTTTTCACACTCCATGCATTTAAATGGTTTCTCCCCTGTGTGAGTCCGTTGATGTGTTCTAAGGCTTCCATTTTCACTAAAGGTCTTTCCACACTCCATACATTTAAATGGTTTCTCCCCTGTGTGAGTCCGTTGATGTTTCCTAAGGCTTCCATTCCGACTGAAGCTCTTTCCACACTCGATACATTTAAATGGTTTCTCCCCTGTGTGAGTCCGTAGATGATTTCTAAGGTCTCCACTCTGATTGAAGCTCTTTCCACACTCCATGCATTTAAATGGTTTCTCCCCTGTGTGAATCCGTTGATGTGTTGTAAGGCTTCCACTAAAACTAAAGCTCTTTCCACACTCAATACATTTATATGGTTTCTCCTCTGTGTGAGTCCGTAGATGTGATCTAAGGCTTCCACTAAAACTAAAGCTCTTTCCACACTCGATACATTGAAATGGTTTCTCCCCTGTGTGAGTCCGTTGATGTTGTGTAAGGCTTCCACTATCACTAAAGCTCTTTGCACACTTGATACATTTATATGGTTTCTCCCCTGTGTGAGTCCGTTGATGTTGTCTAAGGCTTCCACTAAAACTAAAGCTCTTTCCACACTCGATACATTGAAATGGTTTCTCCCCTGTGTGAGTCCGTTGATGATTTCTAAGGTATACTCTGTTACTAAAGCTCTTTCCACACTCAATACATTTATTTGGTTTCTCCCCTCTGTGAGTCCGTTGATGTGTACTAAGGCATCCTCTGTTACTAAAGCTCTTTCCACACTCCATACATTGAAATGGTTTCTCCCCTGTGTGAGTCCGTTGATGGTTCCTAAGGCTTCCATTTTCACTAAAGCTCTTTCCACACTCGATACATTTAAATGGTTTCTCCCCTGTGTGAGTCCGTTGATGTTTTCTAAGGTTTCCAGTCTGATTGAAGCTCTTTCCACACTCCATGCATTTAAATGGTTTCTCCCCTGTGTGAGTCAGTTGATGTGATCTAAGGTGTTCACTCTTACTGAAGTCCTTTCCACACGCCATGCATTTAAATGGTTTCTCCCCTGTGTGAGTCCGTTGATGTCTCCTTAGGTTTCCATTATCACTAAAGCTCTTTCCACAATCAATGCATTTATATGGTTTCTCCCCTGTGTGAGTCCGTTGATGTGTTGTAAGGCTTCCACTAAAACTAAAGCTCTTTCCACACTCGATACATTGAAATGGTTTCTCCCCTGTGTGAGTCCGTTGATGATTTCTAAGGCTTCCACTCTGATTGAAGCTCTTTCCACACTCCATGCATTTAAATGGTTTCTCCCCTGTGTGTGTCCGTTGATGTATATTGAGGTGTCCACTCTGACTGAAGTTCTTCCCACACTCCCTGCACATAAAACGTTTTCTCCCTCTGTGAGTCCGCTGGTGTGTTCTAAGTTTTGCATTGAAAGAGAAGCTCTTTCTGCACTCCATATCTTTAAATGGGTTTTTTCCTTTTTGTGTTCGTTGATGTGAACTATGTGTGCTCATTCAGTGAAGCATATTCCACATTTCACACATTTTAATGGCTATTCCTAATGAAACGAAAGGTGCCTTGTCCCCTGCAATTCTGTCTTCTCCATCCCCTTTTTCAGAGTGGGCAGAAAGGAAATCCTGTTTGGGTTTCAAGAAAGAGAACACAGAAAAAAAAGGGCACATCAATCGCCATTAGCATCTTCTCCTATTTCAATATCTCCTACATTCTCCCATGTCCTCCCCATGTTCCCAGTTTTTAGGAAATGAAAATGGTATGATGTCAAATGGTAGTAATTCATCAGCAACCTATCATAATCCTCAATCATCTTTAATAACACAGCATGATCTTAAAATACTGTTGTCCTGTGGGACTGCCTTTCAAATCAAGTGGTTGCCCCCATTTCCACCTCTAGATCTTCATGAATCACCTGCACAGTCCCACTGACGTCAGGAGGTCCATATGGATTATTTTGGGAGACCCAGGCCTTCATTTCTTCCAGGGACTGTGGTCTGGCTCAGTCAGAGAACTAGTGACAAGGCTTGGTGCTTGGGGTCAGCTGAATGGGTGCTCAGGGAAGCTCCTGTTCTTGGAGATGGACCTCCGTCTACATGCCTCACATTGCATGGAGAGAGCAGGAGAAGCAGAAGGAAAGCAGCTGGCACATGGGAATCCCAGGCGGAAACACCCACCCCAATGGTTCTTTATAATGATGATGTGCTGCCTGATCCTGTGCTTGTCTTCTGACAGAGGACTATCCTAATCTGGCACTGAAAAGCAGGATATTCAAGGCAAGGAGTTAACTGTAGTTAATGGTAGGTAGCCATATTGGTCTGACACAGTTGAAGTAAAAAAGTAAAAAAATAGTCCAGTAGCACCTTAGGGACCAACTAAGTTTGTTCTCGGTATAAGCTTTCGTGTGCATGCACACTTATTCATATAGTGGAGGGTAGTAGGAGATGGTAGTAGGAGTACCCTTCTGAGAAAAACCCCACCCCACCCTCCCACGATATACAAGGGTCTGGTGACATCTGTGTCAGTGTATCTGAAGAAGTGCGCATGCACGCAAAAGCTTATACCTAGAACAAACCTAGTTGGTCTCCAAGGTGCTACTGGACTATTTTTTAATTTTTTATTTCAACTGCGTCAGACCAACACGGCTACCTACCTGAATCTAGATGTCATGGGGTGTTGGGGAGCAGTAGTTCCTTTGGTGGGGGACATGTCCTGCACCTTCTGGGGTCATTTTTCCACCCTTGGTCCCCACCCTGCACTCAGCTCTCACCTGTGGCTTCCAGGAGTTGTCAGCATGTAACAGGGGTTCAAGCAACGGCTTCAACCGGCCGGCTAAACCAGGTGAGGAAAGCTGATGGGTCTCAAATCCTTGGGGGGGCTGGGGAATTCTGCTGCACCTGAAGTCAAGCCCTGGTGGATGGAGAGGAGGAGAACAACAGAATGAAAGGGACATTGACTGTTTTTTGAAAACAAATGGATTACAAAAAATCTCACAAGAAAGTAAATTAATGTCGAACTGTAAAATATCTGACCAGGAGATAGAAGATGCCATTCAAAACATGCAACTGGGCAAATCTCCAGGACTGGATGGGCTGACCTCCAGATATTATAGATCCTTGAAGGACTGGTTAATACAACCTTTGAAGGAAGTCTGCAATGAGATTTTGGAAGGGAAAAGGGCACCAGAAACGTGGAAAGAGGCTTATATTACACTTATACCGAAAACAGAGACTGAAAAGACTCAACTTAAGAACTACCGTCCCATATCCCTATTAAATGTGGATTACAAAATCTTTACTGATATTTTGGCTAAGAGACTGAAAAAAGTACTGATTGAAGAGATCCATAAGGACCAAGCGGGCTTTCTCCCGGGAAGACATCTATCTGATAATCTGAGGAATGTAATTGACATTTTGGAAAAGTTAGAAGTGAATATAAACACTAAAGCAGTCCTGATATTTGTGGACACGGAGAAAGCCTTTGACAATATTTCTTGGAGTTTTATGAAAAAGAACTTACAGGGTATGGGGGTAGGCCAAGGTTTTGAGAATGGTATAGGTGCAATATATTCTGAACAAAAAGCTAAATTAATTGTAAACAATGAGGTTACGGAACAATTTAAGATAGAAAAAGGGACACGACAAGGGTGCCCAATTTCCCCACTGCTTTTCATATCGGTCCTGGAGGTCCTGCTGAACCTGATTAGAAGGGACCGGCTGATTAAAGGTATACAGGTCAGAGCTAAACAGTATAAATTGAGAGCATTTGCAGATGACCTAGTTTTGACGTTACAGGAGCCAGAATCTAGTACCAAAAGAGTTTTAGAACTAATTCAAGAATTTGGTCAGGTGGCAGGATTTAAATTGAATAAGTCAAAAACCAAGGTTTTAGAGAAAAATTTAACATTGATTGAAAGAGAGAAGTTTCAGAATGAAACAGGTTTAACTGTTGTGAAGAAAGTGAAATACCTGGGGATCAATATGACAGCTAAAAATGGGAATCTGTTTAAAGATAACTATGAAAAATGTTGGATGGAAGTGAAAAAGGATTTAGAAATTTGGTCAAACTTGAAGCTTTCCTTGTTGGGTCGAATTGCAGCTATAAAGATGAATGTACTGCCTAGAATGTTGTTTTTGTTTCAGACACTGCAAATTGTTGACAAGATGGATTGTTTCAAGAAGTGGCAGAAAGACATTTCTAAATTTGTCTGGCAGGGCAAGAAGCCCAGGATAAAATTTAAGATATTAACTGATGCAAAGGAAAGAGGTGGATTTGCCCTGCCAGACTTTAAACTTTATTATGAATCAGCAGCATTTTGCTGGCTGAAAGACTGGCTGCTTCTTGAGAACACAGACATTTTGGATTTAGAAGGTTTTAACAACGTTTTTGGGTGGCATGCGTATTTGTGGTACGACAAGGTTAAAGCACATAAAGCATTTAAAAATCATATTGTTAGGAAAGCTTTGTTCAATGTTTGGATTAGATACAAGGATTTATTGGAAAATAAAACCCCAAGGTGGTTGTCGCCAATGGAAGCGAAAGCCCAGAAAAAGCTTAATATGGAGGCCAATTGGCCGAAATATTGGGAAATTTTGGAACAAGAAGGAGATAGATTGAAACTGCAGAGTTTTGAGAAACTTAAAAACAAAGTGCAAGACTGGCTTCATTCTTTTCAGATAATGGAGGCTTATAATTTGGACAAGAAAATTGGCTTCCAGGTGGAAAAATCTAAATTAGAAACAGAATTATTAGAACCCAAAACTAAGATTTTGTCAAAAATGTATAACTTGCTGTTGCAATGGAACACTCAGGATGAGATAGTTAAATCTGCTATGATTAAATGGGCACAAGATGTTGGACATAACATTATGTTTGCTGACTGGGAACAGTTGTGGACCACTGGGATGAAATTTACGGCATGTAATGCCTTAAGAGAAAATATTATGAAAATGATATACAGGTGGTACATGACCCCAGTCAAGCTTGCAAAAATAATAAATGTTGGAAATGTAAAGAAAAGGAAGGTACATTTTTTTCACCTTTGGTGGACGTGCCCTAGGATTAAGGCTTTTGGGGAAATGATTTATAATGAATTGAAAAAGGTATTTAAATATACCTTTGTTAAGAAACCAGAGGCCTTTCTCTTGGGCATGGTCGGCCAGTTGACGTCAAAAAAGGATAGAACTTTCGCTATGTACGCTACAACAGCAGCAAGAATACTTATTGCAAAGTATTGGAAGACGCAAGATCTACCCACACTGGAAGAATGGCAGATGAAGGTGATGGACTACATGGAACTGGCGGAAATGACTGGCAGAATCCGGGACCAGGGAGAAGAGTCGGTAGAAGAAGATTGGAAGAAATTTAAAGACTATTTACAGAAACACTATAAAATTAAGGAATGTTAGAAGGATGCGGGAATGAAGTTATGTGGTTTTAGCAGTAATGTTATAGAATTAGGTAAAATTGGATTATGAATAGGTGAGAATGTAAAGTTACAATATATTAAGATAAATTTTTAAGATAAAAGCAAAAATGGAAAGGATTTGCTGAAACAATTATTGAACTAGAATACAAAAAAGGGGTGTTTGAGGAGGTCAGGGAAACAAGTAAATGAAAGACAAGACATGGAAAGATTGAAATGTTTTTAATTGTTTTTATTGTTCTGTATTTTGTATTTTTTTATTTTCTTTTTCTTTTTCATTTTTGTAACATTTTTGAAACTTTAATAATTTTAAAAAAAAAAAAAAAAGTAAAGAAGGGAATGAAACCTCCAAAACACGGAGAGAGCAGAAAGGGAGGGAGGGAGGGAGAGCAGATAAAAAAGAGAGAAGGGAAAAAAAAATAAGGGTGGGGGAAGGGGATACACGAGGGGCGATAGAGTAAGGAAAGGGAGGGAACAAGATCAGGAAAGAAAAAGAGGGGGGAGAGGAAAAAAAACAGGAGTAAGAAGTAAAGATAAAAATAAAAGTCAAAGACTTATTCTTCCTGTTGTACTCCAAATACAAAATCTATTTTTTCCCGGTTCCTTATCAGCTTAATCCATAAATTCCCCACTCAAGACCGATAATCAAGCATTATAAAGCGTACCGTTTATCTCCTCCCCCACATAGAGGGCGAAAAAAGCAAAGGAGAGGCTCAGATAGAACTTACTTCAGCAGCTATTCACAGCAATCCCCCAGTCTCTTCTTTCTTGCTCCTGCAAACGTACCGACTGCTACTCCAACATAGACTTCTGCCCAACCTCTTCACAAACAGCAGGAAAAAAGCAGAGTTCACGAGTGTTCACTGGTGGGCATTTTAAGCTCACTCTCCGACCACTGGCACAAGACGCTTCAACCAAGACGTTACCAAGAAGTTTTTCCTCCCCTTCTATGCCTCTCTGTTGTTTCCCCACAAATCTTTACCTCGGAACATAGTAACCAAGGATTTTCTGCGAACCTCACTTGGCGGCAGCTTTCTTACTTTCAGTCCTCTCTCAGTCTTCCGCCAGACGCCATTTTCTCCCTACCGCTGGGACGGACTCCCTTTTTTCACCCTCAGCACTCCACATCTTGTTAATTTTCTTTTCTAAAATCCGCAGATAATAACTGCTTTAGTTTTAGTCCAGATTTGTTTTCTTTGTTTGGAAGCTGGCCGCTTTCAGTCGAAGCTTGAGACTGCACAGCGCGGGGTCTGCTGCTTCCCCTCAGTGCCTGCAGCTCAATCCCGTCCCCGAGCTTAAGTTTAGCTTTAAAGCCTGTGGAACAGGAGAGAACGCCCAGGCTCTGCCAGGTACTCTGCCCCCCAAGATACTCCTCTCAGGGTATGGAGGTCCACGTAGCCTTCATAGCCCCTCTAAAGCCCCCGCACTGCTCGAGACCCCCCTGAGGGCTGCCTCGCGCTTCTTTCCCTGATCGCAGCTCAACCGGAAACCCCCATCCACCTCAATCTCTTAATGAATCACCTGCACAGCCCCATTGGCCTCAGGAGGTCCATACGGACGATTATGTGAGACCCAGGTCTACATCTTGTCCAGGGACTGTGGTCTGGGTCAGTCAGAGAACTAGTGACAAGGCTTGGTGCTTGGGGTCAGCTGAATGGGTGCCCAGGGAAGCTCCTGTTCTTGGAGATGGACCTCCCTCTACATGCCTCACATTGCATGGAGAGAGCAGGAGAAGCGGAAGGAAAGCAGCTGGCACATGGGAATCCCAGGCGGAAACAGCCACCCTAATCGTTCTTTTTAATGATGACGTGCTGCCTGATCTCAAGCCCCTCTTCTGACACACGACTACCCTAATCTGGCACTGACAAAGCTGGATATTCAAGGCAAAGGGATAACTGTACTTATCCCTTCATCCTTGAATATGTAGTGTTGATTTATTGATGGCCTGATGTTGTGATATTTCCAGAGACGTGAATTTATTCCTTATCTCTCTCAAATATCTGGGTACCTTTGGTGGGGATCTTGTCATGCACCTTACGAGGTAATTTATCCACCATTGGTCCCCACCCTGCACTCAGCTCTCACCTGTGGCTTCCAGAAGCTGTCAGCATGCAACAGGGGCCACAATCCCAGGAATCGCTTCAACCGGCCGGCAAAACCAGGTGAGGATAGTTGATGGGTCTCAAATCCTTGGTGTATTAGGGAATTCTGCTGCAGGTGAAGGCAGGCCCTGGTGGATGGAGAGGATGAGAACAACAGTGAATTCCACAGTCAAGAAGGCAGATTCTGCCCATTCTGCAGAGGAAAGTGAAGGGCCGATGGGATCGTCAACCGGGGAAGGAAGCCCATCGAGAAGGAAAACTCTGCTCCTAAACTTTCACTGCCTCTTGAGCTATGTTCAGGGGAAGAAAAGGCTATGGAGGAAAACCTACACAAATCCAGAGTGGAGACTCTAAGATGGTTGGATGGTGTCCTGCACACCTTCTTCATTCAACTCCTGCAGCCAAGCTGGTGCCAAACATACTGCTCTGCTTTCCTTGGGACCATATAAGCCAGGCTCATCTCGCTTTATTGGCCGAGGGAGCCAGCGTACGGCTTCCGGGTCATCTTGCCAGCATGACTGAGCCGCTTCTGGCGAACCAGAGCAGGGCATGGAAACGCCGTTTACCTTCCTGCTGGAGAGGTACTTACAGTGGTACCTCACAAGACGAATGCCTCGCAAGACAAAAAACTCGCTAGACGAAAGGTTTTTCCGTTTTCGAGTTGCCTCGCAAGACGAATTTCCCTATGGGCTTGCTTCGCAAGACGAAAACGTCTTGCAAGTTTGTTTCCCTTTTCTTAACACCATTAATACAGTTGCGACTTGACTTCGAGGAGCAACTCATAGAACGCAGTGTACATAGTAGCCTTTTTTGAGGTTTTTAAAGACTTTGGTATTTTTGAAGCTTTTCCAAAACTTCTTTTGCAGCCATTTGGTAAGTTAAGCTTTTAAAACTTTTTTGGGGGGGTTTGGATTTTGGGTTGGGGTGTTTGGAATTCAAGGACTTGGTGTTGGGGAGGGGTTTGCAAGAATCTGGAAGCTTGTGTGTTTTTTTCTGCATTTTTATGACTTTTTGTGACCATTGGGGCACTCTGCTTTTTTTAAAAAAAAATTCTGGGTTTGAATTTCTGTGTGATGGGTGGCTGGGGGAACAGTTGGGGAGGGGTTTGCAAGAATCTGGAAGCTTGTGTGTTTTTTTCTGCATTTTTATGATTTTCTGTGACCATTGGGCCACTCTGCTGTTTTTTTTAAAAAAAATCTGGATTTGAATTTCTGTGTGCTGGGTGGCTGGGGGAACAGTTGGGGAGGGGTTTGCAAGAATCTGGAAGCTTGTGTTTTTTTTCTCCATTTTTATGATTTTCTGTGACCATTGGGCCACTCTGCTGTTTTTTTTAAAAAAATCTGGATTTGAATTTCTGTGTGCTGGGTGGCTGGGGGAACAGTTAGGGAGGGGTTTGCAACAGTTGGGGAGGGGCTGGGGGAGCTTTTCAGGCGATGCTTCGAGGTGACTGACTGCACCACCATCACCCTGCGGGAATTCTGGAAGGACCACTTCGACATCGTCACCTGCTTGAAGATGATCACCACGGCCTGGAATGGGATCAGTCAGAGAAATTTGAATTGCGCTTGGCGCAGCCTGTGGCCGGACTGTGTGGCACCAAGTGACTCTGATGCACCAGAGTCAACAGTGGTGCAGGACATTGTTGCCTTGGGGAGGACCATGGGCCTGGAGGTCACGGAGGAGGACGTCTGCGAGCTGGTGGAGGAGCACGACGACGAGCTGACCACCCAGGAGCTGGTCGAACTGCAGGCAGAGGCTGCGCAGGAGCAGGCCTCGCTGGAAGAGGAGGAAGCAACTGAGGAACGGCTGTCCTCCGAAAAACTGAGGGACATTTGCCTGAAGTGGAAGGAGGTGCAGACTTTTGCAGAGCAGCACCACCCTGAGAAGCACGTGGCACATGATGTTGGGAACATTTTTGATACGAGGGTCATGTCGCCTTTCAGGGAGGTGCTGAAAAGGCGGATGAAGCAGCAGACTATGGACAGGTTCTTGAGCAAGAAGCAAAGAGTGGAAGAGGAGCCTTCTTCGAGTGGTCCCCCAGAGTCTTAGAAAATGTACTGTACACTTTGTTGATTTTTAAATGTTTTTCTGTCATGTTTATAAAGTTAATTTATTTTCCCTTCAATTTTTGAACTGCTCTTTACAGTATGTGTGACTTTAAAGAGCAGTTAATAAACTGTTGTTGTACCAAATTTGGCTTTGTTTGGACTTTTTTTGACCATAGGAACGCATTAATTGATTTTCAATACATTCCTATGGGATTTCGTGATTCGCAAGACGAAAAATTCGCTAGACGACAAAACTTGCGGAATGAATTAATTTCGTCTTGCGGGGCACCGCTGTATTTATCTACTTGCACTTTGACGTTCTTTCGAACTGCTAGGTGGGCAGGAGCAGGGACCGAACAGCGGGAGCTCACCGCATCACGAGGATTCGAACCGCTGACCTTCTGATTGGCAAGTCCTAGGCTCTGTGGTTTAACCCACAGCACCACCCGCATCCCATATTTACATCATACGGCACTGTAAAAGTATTCAAAATATTTGTTTTTCAAAGAAAATACCACAATGTATCCGGTGGCCCCTTGAAAGCTAAAGAAAGTCTTGTGGCTGGAGCTTTTGGGGGTGCAGGACCAGGAAAGCTCCTGCTACCATGATCCTTCCAATGGGGATTCAGGCCTCATCATGGGACTTGAACTGCCCTGGCTGATTATCTCCAATGGGATAGATATTGAGAGGAAAGCTGTTTCCTGGTTCTGCTGGATCTCTTAGCGGCCTTGGAGACCTTTGGCCATGGTGTCCTTCTGGACCCTCTAGGGGAGCTGGGGGCCCTGTTATGCAGTGGTTCCCCTCCTTCCTCCTGGGCCATGTCCAGAGAGTGGTGTTCAGACCCCTGGATGCTTACTTGTGGGGTGCCCCAGGGCTCCATCCTCTCCCCTATGCTTTTTACTATCTATATGCAGCCACTGGGAGAGATCATCAGGGGGGTTGGGTTGGGTGTTCACCAGTATGTGAATGATGCCCAGTTCTTCCTCTCTTTTAAATTGGAACTAGTGAAGATGGTGAATGCCATGTGTGGCTGTCTGTAGGTGGTTAGAGGATGGATGGTGGGTAACACATTGAGGTTGAATCCTGACAAGACAGAAATACTGTCCCTGGGGGAGGATGGGGGCATTCCTAGTCCTGATGGGGTAACTGTGCCCCTGAAGGACCAGGTGTGCAGCCTGGGGGTCATTTTGGACTCCCAGCTGTCCATGGAGGCGCAGATCAATTCTGTGTCCAGGGCAGCTGTCTGGCAGCTCCATCTGGTACACAGGATGAGACCCAAGTAGCCTGCAGACTGTCTGGCCAGAGTGGTGCATGCTCTGGTTATCTCCTGCTTGGAGTACTGCCAGCTGCTCTACATGGGGCTACCTTTGAAGGTGACTCTGAAACTGCTACTAATCCAGAATGGGGGAGCTAGACTAGTTACTGGGAGCAGCCACTGAGACCACATAACACTATTTCTAAAGTATCTTCCCTGGCTCCCAGCACATTTCTGAGCACAATTCAAACGGTTGGTGCTGACTTTTAAAATGTCTGTGGGATGTGAAACACAAGAGCAGTCAAGTACAACATCCCTAGAGTGGACATAAAAGGGGATGTCTGGAGCAGCCAGTCAGAACTTCCAGTTTCTCCTAGGCTGGGACAGACTTCTTCTGCATGTGACTAGAGGTGGGTGCGACCTCACCTGCCCAGGTAACAAAAGAGCAGGACTGGTCAGCCACTCTCTTTCTGACTACATTCGTCAAAGAAGCAACATCTGCTTAGCCTAAGATGCTCATTTGGGCTGTCTCCTTATGGGATAGTTTCCAGGTGTATGTAACTTTTGTAACTTAAGTCCGCCTTCTGGGATCCATTTGTGAACAGAATGTGTGAGTAAACTCTTTTTATACTTTTATAGAAGACTGTGTCGTTTCTATCTTTTTATGAGGGACTAAAGGGGAAATTACCAAGGAAACTTAGTTTAGAGGCTTTAGCGAGCCTGAGCAAATGCATCCGCTGTAAGTTTAAAAGGGGGAATGTTACTCTGCTAAATTGTACAACTTGTTAGCACAAGTTGGAAAGGATATAATCAAACAATATAACCTAGAGCCGCTTCTGAGAAGGCCTCCCCCCTCCCCTCGGGATTTCCTCTCCTCTCCAGGGGACCAATGGCTGGACTGGGCAGAATCACTGCATCTGGACAGGGCAGGGGCTTATGGGGGCTTATGGGGTAGGAAGAAGATGGAGACTGCAGGAAGGAAGGGGTGGGGGGGACTGGACCCCCCCACTTTCCAGGGATCCCTCTCTGGTCACCTTGAAGGGGGGGGCATTCCTGGCAGGAGGGAGAAGCCAAGGCGGCCCCTCCGGAGATTCATCATGGGCATCATGATGGAGACACCCTACCCAGACTGTCCTTCCTATCTCTCTCCCTCCCCCCCCCCAATGCTGCCCTTCCCTGTCCCAGGGATGCTCCCCTCCCTCCCCCCACTTCCTTGACCCCCTCCCTCTCTCCTGAGTCTACCCTGCATCCAGAGGCTCCCTTGGCTCTGCTCACCCCACACCCTGCGCCCCCATCTCTCCAGCTGGAGTCGCCCCCCCAAGACAAGCAGGGGAGGGGCAGGAGCGTCTCTATTCCTCCTGCCCGTTAACCCGTTCGTGGCCCACCTCTCTCTGCACGGAGCCCCCAGCGCTCCGGGGATGCCTGCGCGGGGGACACGGGGCGATGGGGTCCTCATGGGGACTCCGTGGGTAGGGGCCCCATGCCCGCCCCTGTCAAGGCGCCTAAGGGGCCGAGAAAAGCCCCCTTCGCAGCACGCGTGCAGGGATCCAGGCCCCACGGAAGGCGCTTGGGGGAGCTGGCGGGGTCTCTGGGTCCTCTTCTCTCTCCGCCCCCCCCCCGCAACCTCTTTACCTCTTTGTCCTCGCTCCCGATTCTCCTTTCCTTTCCTGCAACATCCACGTTGGGCGGGGATCCTCCTTTGCCCGTCCTCCTCCCCTTTCCGAAAGCGCCCCCCCCCCTAGATCTACGGGGCAGAGCGGCAATCCGGAGTGGACGCTCCACTTGCGGGAGAAGCAGGCAGGTTGGGAGGGGGGCTCCCCCCTCATTTCCGGAGCGAAGCAGGATTGGAGGAGGAGGAGGAGGAGCAATGTATTGGGGCGGGATCTGGGATTGTGTGGGCGGGATGAGAGAAGGATGTGCCGGGAGGGGAGGGAAAGTGTTGAGCGGGTGGGGGGAGAAGGAGGAGTAGAAATCCCCCCCCCCCCGGTCTTCCTTCTGGGGATCAGGAGAGGGGGGAGGGGCTGATCCCGACAATCCAACAGCGAAGTCACAAAATGAGTTCTGCATTTAAATCAGATCAGACTCCGAGTTCGTGTTTTGGCATCATGACAAGTCTGTCTGTCCATCGGGATGCCTGAGGATTCCTGCTCGCTGCCTTTTCCTGGCCAGCCTGAGAGATCACTGGAAAGGGCGGATTTCTTGACTCCAGAATCCATCACCGCAGACCCGTTTCATTCAGGCATAGAGATCTGCTCTTTGGACCAGTCTGCTTGCATCATGGGGATCATCAATGGATCATATGGATCATCAATGGATCATCCATGATGTCATACCCATCTCACGTGGGGGGGGGGGCTCAGGAAGAATCTTCTGCCACGTGACTGGGGGCGTCTGGAGGCTGACGGGGGTCAGACAGGGCTGCTGTTTTGCTCTCCTTACTATTTCAGCTCAGGTTTTCCTGGCAGAAGTTACATTTCATCAAAAAATGGGTGGATTCATTGAGGAAACGGGGCTACGTTATAAAGAGGCAAATGTGTATACTTTGTTACCACCCAGCGAGTTGTGTTGCAAAGGCCATTTGAAGAAAGGCTCCTATTGTATCACCTGCGGCTACATACCGGAGTTTGGGTCTTTTTGCGGAAATATGTCTGTGTAAATGCACTTATTCCCGTGCATTTATAATGGCATGACATTAAATCCCATGAGATCCACAAGTACCAAAAGCACACCTAGGAGTCCAAAAGCACAGAACGAAGCAGCCCTTTATCTCTGTGTTGTTGGCTATTAAAAGCTGGATGTCCAACAAGAACAACATGTAGAACAAGAACAAGAACATTGTCTCTGGGCAGCTTCCCAAAGAATAGAAGAAAACATGACCCAACATGAAATATTAAAAGCTTCCCGATACGGAGCTGCTTTCAGGCGTTTATGGAGGTTTATCTCCATGACATCTGGCGGGAGAGCGTTCCACAGGGCAGTCACGACAACCGAGAAGGCCCTCTGTAACCTCACTTCTCGCAATGAGGGACCTGCCAGAAGACCCTCGGAGCTGGACCACAGTGTCCGCGCTGAGCGATGGACGTGGATACGCTCCTTCCCTTCTACTGGGCTGAGACCATTTAGGGCTTTCAAGGTCAGCATCAACACTTTGAATGGTGCTCGGAAACGGACTGGGAGCCCATGAAGATTTCTTAGGATCCTTGTTCAAAGGACAGCTGTTAGGGGGCCGTTCAGCTGCTGTCCAAAACTGAATGTATCCCTTGCCGGAAGTAATCCATAAACCTCTCCTCCTCCGCCTTCTCGGGATGCCATTGGTGCGCGATGCTCCGCCTCTCGAAAGAGGGAGAGGCGTGAGTTGGGTGCGCTCGGCTTGCCAAGGGTTAAACGGAAACGAGCTGGATTCCTAGACAGGAAAGTAAGACGGGGGGGGGCAGGGTCCTCCAGAGCGAAAGCCTCTCCCTCCCTTTCCTGCAAGAAGTCGGGCGTGTGGGGGTCCCCTTGGTTCGGCTCTGCAGAGGCTGCCTGGGGGCGCCTGCTGGGATCCGGTGAGTCTCCTATCTCCCAACACAGGGCCCATGGGGAGAGCGGGGGTCCCAGCGCTGCATGGCGAGAGGGGGGCAAGTCAGGGCGCGGAGGGTCGCAGGAGGGCGGCAGCTCTGCTCTTCCTTTGCATGGATGCGCTGCTGGCCCCTTGGATCCAGGAGCGGGGAAATGCATGCAGAGAAACCCCATTCAGATGTATGGATCAATCCCCTTGTATAACAGAGGTTGTCCGCGGATGGAAACATTCGGTACCTAAAACCTCACTTGTGCAAGCAAGGAAGGAAGGAAGGAGGAAATAGGAAGGAAGGAGAGCAGAGAAGAGAAAGCGCTTCCTCTTGCAGGACAGAGTAAAACCTGTGGAACTCCCTCCCACAGGAGGCAGAGGCCACCAATAAAGCTGGCGTTAAAAGAGGAGGAGGCCAATCTGTGGAGGAGGAGGAGGAGAGGGGGATGGGGGAATCCTCTTCTCTGTCTCCCCTATAGGGGGCAGCCCTCTGGCCTGATCCTGAAGGGCTCATTTTCTCCTCCAGTGCTTAGTTCCTCCAGATGCAAGCGTGCCCTCTGAGATTGCCTGGGGTGGAGCTAGATGATCCTTGGGGTGCCACCCACCTCTATAGTTCTATGAAAGCACCGCAGGAGGTCTCACAAGCCAAGGCATCCAGAGCAGGAGAGGTCTTGCTGGAAAGGAAACAACCAGTGCAACTGTTTTAAAACAGGAATCCAACGTGTTTGTTGTAGGGAGACTCAGTGGGGATGGGTAGTCCCCTGGATGCCGCCTTGATCTCCTTGGGCAAAGAGGTGGGAGAGAAATGCCATTCATAAAGAGAGGCAGCCCAGCCAATCATCTGGCTGCTGTGTTTTGGGCCAGTTCCTGAGTCGCCTTCAAGGCAGTTCCACACAGAGAGCGTTGCCACCATCCCATCTGGCGCAGAGAGGACCAGGGCCATGTCCTCTTTTTCTGAAAAGGTCTGTGGGGTGGGGAACTAGCCTGAGCTGGACATGGGCCTCAAGTGACCATGATGGACCCAGGAGTGCCCTCAAGAATTCATGACTGGGGAGGGGGCATGTTACGCAATGTTACGCAATGTAACATCATCATCATTATTGCTTGTTCCCTGCCCATCACCCGAATTTCCAAGAGCAGATTACAAAATTTAAAAAACAGCAATAAGAACAGTTGAAAACACATTACACGCATAGAAAGGCGAGTCCCACTTTATTTGAAGGAGAGCAACTCTTGAGGAACCCTGGGTTAGGACCCCCACTATCACCCAATGCTCAGATAACACTCAGTACAAATGACTCACTTGTCAATCACAGTTCTGGCTTCATTCCTTGATTGAAAACTCTGAAAGGCAGGAGCAACCAGGCTGATTCATCTCGCGGAAAGACCAACAGTTCCCTGCACATTTTGCATGGTCACTTTCCCTCTAGGAGGGCTGGAGACTTCCTTCTCCTCCTTCTCCTTCGCCTTCTCCTCCTCCTCCTCCTCCTCCTCCTCCTCCTTTTTATAGAAACCTCAGAGTCTGGGTTGTGGTGCAGTCCAGAGCTGGCTCTTCCAAGACTCATACATACTTCCTCATGGTGAGACTTTTTGGAGAGCAGCTGCACTCCTGGTTTCTCACTTACTTTTGTCTCTTGCAGGTGACCAGATGATGCCAGCAAGACCTCCTCTTCCATCTATTCCTGGTGGTGGTGGAGAAGCAACGGCTGTGGAAGCAGCTCAGGTAGAGGGAGGGAGCCCTGGGGGGAAGGGGCTGAGGGGTGGGGCAGCCAGGGTGCCTCTGGGCCCCAAAGAATCTCTCTCCTCCTTTTGGCTTCTGCCCAAGCTGCTCTGAAGGCATCTTTGTCAAGGGCAGTTGGACAAAAGCCAAGAGGTTGGGAATGCCATTCGAGAAGCTTAATGTGCTGAGAATAAAGAACAGCCACCTTGCCTTAACTCGCCTTCTGAAGGTCAATAGGATGATTCATAAGTCATTGTCGTTTTATTTCTAGAGTTATCATTGAATGCTAAAATAGGCTTCTAAGCAGTTCATCAAGCCTCAAAAATAGTTCCCAGGAATCACCTATCTTGTCGCATCAGTTGCACAATGGGGCTTTCCCCACCTTCTCCTCCCTCCCCAGTGCACTTCTTGAAGTTGTCTTTAGGGCATCAGAAGGGTCTCCCCCACCCCAAGAACATCACATGGGGAGCAGAGAGGGGATCCTTCCATCTGGCACAGACAGAAGGATTTTAAGAACACAATGTAGAGTTCCACCCATTTACACAAAGATTAATGTCCATCACTAAATCACACAAGAATTCCACTAAGACATTAAAAAGAGCACCCAAATTAAAATCTGCAGCAGGACGATCCCATTGAAACAAAACACCATTTAATGAGCAGAAAGAAACAGAGCAATGTGTAGCAGACAACCTTAGTGCTCTCTAAAGAGGATCTTTCCCTTTCTCTCTTAGGGTCCAGTGTGCTTTGAAGATGTCACTGTTCATTTCACAGATGAGGAATGGGCGTTGCTGGATCCTGACCAGAGAGCTCTGCATAAGGAAGTCATGGAGGAGAATTGTGGGATAGTGGCCTCTCTCAGTAAGGCTCCGTTGTGGATCATAACCTCTGTTTGGAAATTCCATGCATATCTCTCTCTGATAAGCCTCCCTGATTTTGAGGGAGCTCTACAGGGCCACTTGAAGCATTTGGGATTCTAATACCCCTTAAACTCACCTTAAATGGAGGGCTATCAACTGTTTTGACCATGGACATGATCAAGCCAGCATAGACCTTGCTGAGAATGGAATGGGAACATGCTGGGAATTTGAGGTTAAGAAAGCACATCTTTGTTTGACACTGTCCTCCCTTGTATTGCCCAAAATCTTCCTGACACAGAGCTTGTGGAAGGCATTGAGGGGTTGTTTCTGATGGTTGTAATTGTCCATGACTCACTTCACAAAGCAGCTTGCTCAACACACAATCCTGATAGACCTTCATCTTGGTATTGAACGGTTAGCATCCCATTCGCCCATACTCTTTTGGAGAGGTGAGCCATTGCCGTAAGTGCCTCACCAGTACACTTGTCCAGGTCAGCATCAACGAAGAGGTTGTTGGTTTCTTAGGTAGACACAATCATCCACCACCTCCACTGTCTGAAACTCGCATGGTTCTAGGCACATTTTGCAACAGGGAATGTCATAGACACGAGTAGTTTCCGAGCTCTGCTCGCAGAACCTAAGATTTCGGATTAAAACTGCAGAGTGGAAGGAAAGGAGGACCTTTTTCTTCCTCTCCACTTCCAGCTACTCTTTGAAGACTGAAGGAGAGACCTTCTTTAAAAATCAGGGGGGTGGGCAGGGGAAGGACTAGACCATGTGAAAAATTAACATATTATTTTAGCTGCTGTTCATTCCTTTTCAGCTTTGTATTTTTGTCATAAGAGAGTGCATATGGACATTCCATTTTTGAGCCCATAACCTAGGTTTAAGGTCCTCTTTATGTCCTAGCTGTCCTATCTCTGTTTCTAACACTGACCACCTCTAGTGTGTGGTCAGCAATGTTGATGCATGGAATTCTTCCTCTATCACAAGGTTAGTGACCAATATTCAATACAGTGGCACTCCATTTCTTCCTGCAGCTCTAATCCATTTCTTCATTGCAGGTGGTGATGATTTGGAAATTGAGAGCGAGGATGCCCATGACAGAATCCACACAGTGGAGAAGCCGTTGCCACTCTTGGAGTGTGGAGAGAGCTTCAGTCACAGCTCCCATTTGACTACCCACCAAAGAAATGCTATTGAGAAGAAACCCTCTCAGTTCTCTGAATGGGGAAAAACTTTCTGTTGGAATGAAAGCCTCACTTCACAGGAAATGATTCCCACAGGGGAGGACCCATTGAAATACTTGGAATGTGGAAAGAGCTTCAGTAAGAGTGCACATCTCATTTCGCATCAAATAATTCATACAGGCGAGAAACCCTATCAGTGCTTGGAATGTAGGGAAAGCTTTAATACAAGCAAAACCTTCCATAAACACCAGAGAATTCACAGGGGGGAGAAGCCATTTGAATGCCGAGAGTGTGGAAAGAGCTTCATTCAGAGAACCCATCTCACAGCCCATCAAATAATTCATACAGGTGAGAAACGCTATCAGTGCTCGGAATGTGGGCGGAGCTTCAATCACAGGACGACTCTCAGGGTCCATCAAAGGATTCACAGTGGTGAGAAACCCTATCAGTGCTCGGAATGTGGGAAGAGTTTCTGCCAGAGAGCCAATCTCACTTCTCACCAAAGAATTCACAGTGGTGAGAAACCCTATCAGTGCTTGGAATGTGGGAAGAGCTTCAGTCTGAAGCAAAGTCTCACTTCCCACCAAAGCATTCATACCGGGGAGAAACCCTATCAATGCTTGGATTGTGGAAAGAGTTTCTGCCAGAGAGCCGATCTCACTTCCCACCAAAGAATTCATACAGGAGAGAAACCATATCAGTGCTTGGAATGTGGAAAGAATTTCCGCCAGAAAGTCAACCTCACTTCCCACCAAAGAATTCACACAGGGGAGAAACCCTATCAGTGCTTGGAATGTGGGAAGAGTTTCCGCCAGAAAGTCAACCTCACTTCCCACCAAAGAATCCACACAGGGGAGAAACCCTGTAAGTGCTTGGAATGTGGGAAGAGCTTCAGTAAGAGGACTAACCTCATAGCCCATCAAAGAGTTCATACAGGGGAGAATCATAGAATTTTAGACCTGCAGGAGACTTCTGGGTCGTCTAGTCCACTGCAGGACTCTCAACTAAAGCTTCCATGACATATTGCCTTCAAACCTCTCCTTACAAACCTCCAAGGAAGGAGAGTACTCAAGCTACCAAGGGCGTCTCTAATTTAAAGCCATTGGTTTGGGTCCCAGCCTCCAGAGCCGGTGAAAACAAGCTTGTCAAGCTTCCACGTGACACCCCTTCCTGTTCCTCAGAAGGCTTGGTTTCCCAACACTTAATTGTCTTGCTCACCCCCCTCTGCACACCTCCCAGCTTGTCAAAATCCTTCTTAAATTGGGGCACCCAGAAGTGGACACAGGACTCCAGGTGTGGTCTGAACAAGGCAGAAGAAAGTTGGACTATTATTTTTCTTGATCTGGACACTTGACTTCTTTGGACGCAGCCTAGAATAACAGCCTATTTCGCTGATGTTGACTCATGTTAGTCTTGTGGTCCACTAAGACCCCAGGTCTTTTCCACATGTACTACTGGCAAGCCTGGTATGTCCCATCTTATATTTGTGCACCTGATTCGTCTTCCCTAAGAGCAGAATCTTACCTTTCTTCTTAGCGAAATTTATTGGATGCCTTCATATACCACCTGTTTCTTCAAGAAGCTCAGTGTGGTCTTAAGTCGTTCTCCCCCTCATCGTTTAATCCTGACAACAACCCTGTGAGGTAGGTTGGGCTGTGAAGCCATCACCCAGTGACTGAGTGGAGATTGGAACCCAGGTCTCCCAGTTCCTAGTCCAAAACTCTTAAGCACTGCACCCCACTGGCTCTCGAATGAGACTCTTGGAAAGTGCATGCATGCGCATTTACCAAAAGTTTCAGTGCAATGTCTTGGTGTTTGTATTTAAAGTTTTATACGCATGTATCAACGACATTAATATAATAATGGTAATTATAGTAGAAGAGTAAATTTTAGGAAATGCTAGATGGTGATAGGGGTAGTTTGGAATGCTGGGATTGAGCAATTGAATGGATCAATTTCCACGTAAATCACAAGATCTAAAATATAAAAACAAAACACCAACACCAACAACCCCTCCCCCAAACCCCCAAATTCAAGAGTCTGTTCAGCAGCCTCAGCTTTTGCAGCTGGAGTCAATCCAGGCTCTGCCCTCCCAGGCTAGGTGGAAAAGGTCTCTAAGGAGAGAGCCCGTCTTCTGGGACTTGCAGCCAAGATGGTTGGCTGCCACCATTGGAGGGTGGAATGGAATGGGGCAGTGGTGGCAATTGTGGAGCAGGGTTGGTTAGACCTGCAGTAGAGAGACAGCATTATAAACCCCGTTGTTGCAGCTGTAGCAAAGTTTCAAAAGAAAAAGAAAAGAAATGAGAACATTTGAAACCACATGTTTAGGTCTATTTTTAAAATAAATCAGTTTAATGAATCGATGCACACTTCCTCCTCTGTTATGTTTGGGGTGAAGTGTTGAAGAGTCCTCTGTGGTGGCAACAGGAATAAAGGGGAGTTTGGCGGAAGATCCATCTCCTAGCCGTGCACCTTGAATGAAACGGGAAGGTGGCCCAGGGATGGGTGGGCAGGGCCAGAGCCCCTCTGAGCAAAGGCTGTGGGGGCTCAACATGGGGAGATAAACTAGAGGACACTCAGAAAGTTCAAAGTGCTTCATAAAAACCAACTCTGCTGTCTTTACAACATCCCTATGAGGTGGACCTGTAGCCTTTCCCCCATTAATGTGGGAAGTCGAAGAGAGCAGAGGCTTGACAACCATACGTCAGGAGTGCTCTGATGGTGTTTCCTGCTTGGCAGGGGGTTGGACTCGATGGCCCTTGTGGTCTCTTCCAACTCTATGATTCTATGATTCTATGAGAGGAGGAGGAGGAGAGCAGAGAGGGGCGTGAAGCAGAGATTCTGTCCCTCTGCCCTCTTGCAAGTTGCACACACACAATGCGCTCTGATTTGCGCTGCTCATTCACATCTGTTTTAGGCCCCCAGGCATTTACTGAAACAGTCTAGGTGCTGATTTTTAAAGTACTTGATGTTGTTGTTGTTTAGTCGTGTCCGACTCTTCGTGACCCCCTGGACCTGAGCACGCCAGGCACTCCCGTCTTCCACTGCCTCCCGCAGTTTGGTCAAACTCATGCTGGTAGCTTCGAGAACACTGTCCCACCATCTCGTCCTCTGTCATCCCCTTCTCCTTGTGCCCTCCATCTTTCCCAACATTGGGGTCTTTTCCAGGGAGTCTTCTCTTCTCATGAGGTGGCCAAAGTCTTGGAGCCTCAGCTTCAGGATCTGTCCTTCCAGTGAGCACTCAGGGCTGATTTCCCTAAGAATGGAGAGGTTTGATCTTCTTGCAGTCCAGGGGACTCTCAAGAGTCTCCTCCAGCACCAGAATTCAAAAGCATCAATTCTTCGGCGATCGGCCTTCTTTATGGTCCATCTCTCCCTTCTATACATCACTACTGGGAAAACCAGAGCTTTAGCTATACGGACCTTTGTTGGCAAGGTGATGTCTCTGCTTTTTAAGATGAAGAGTTTGGATTTGATATCCCGCCTTTCACTCCCTTTAAGGAGTCTCAAAGTGGCTAACATTCTCCTTTCTCTTCCTCCCCCACAACAAACACTCTGTGAGGTGAGTGGAGCTGAGAGACTTCAGAGAAGTGTGACTAGCCCAAGGTCACCCAGCAGCTGCATATGGAGGAGCAGGGAATCAAACCCGGTTCACCAGATTACGAGTCCACTGCTCTTAACCACTACACCACACTGGTAGTTTGTCAAGTATTTGATAGTGGTTGCATTTTATAGTTGACAGGATTTAAGAGGGGGCTTTGAGCTATGTGTGCTGCCCTCACACTGGAGCAGAGGGAAGGAAGTTGCCCTGCAGAAGGGGCAGGTCAGCCTCTCCCAGCCGACAGAGAGAAGTCCAAAGTTTGGAGTAATGAATAACCTGGTTCAATACACTCCTTTGGATCCCTGGGAGTCCCTTTCACTGAGACACTTTTCTGGAAGGGGCACCTGGAGGCTGCAAAACTTAAAGCGCAGGAAGCTTGTGAGGCACTAATGAAATTCTGCCTCATGGTTGGTGGACACTTATTAGAACCTGTGCTGAAAATTAGAAGCTGAGCTGAGGGAAGTCTTTGGGGGAGGGGAGGGTGGGTTTGAGGGCGGGGGAGGCAGTAAATAATGAATATGATATGTTTGGATATGTTGTTGAATTGCTAATAAAAATACTTTTTAAAAAAAATAAAAGTATATAAAAGAGTTTACTCACATTCTGTTCACAGAAGGATCCCAGAAGGCAGACTTAGGTTACAAAATATACACACCTGGAATCTATCCCATAAGGAGATAGTTCATTTGTCCTCTCTTGAAGCCAAGAGAGCATCTCAGGCTAAGGAGATGTTGCTGCTTTGAGGAATGGAGTCACAGAGAGAGAGATGGCTGCCTCCCCTGTGCTCTTTTGTTACCTGCACAGGTGACATCATCCCCACCTCTTGTCACATGTAGAGGAAGTTTGTCCCAGCCCAGGAGGAAACAAGAAGTTCTGACTGGCTGGTTCAGACATCCCCTTTTATGTCCACTCTAGGAATGTTGTATTTGACTGCTCTCTGTTTCACACCCCACAGTTCAAACAAAGAGCGATTGCAAGGAGCTCCAAAAAGAGCTCTCCAAACGGGGTGGATGGGCAGTAATTACAGTTCATTGTCAATGAGATCAAAGTGATGCATGTTGGGACAAAAAAAAAAACCTCTTAATATCATGTACAGGCTCATGGATTTCCCTGTGTGCTCTAGGAGACCAGGGGAGAGGGGAGCTGGTCACAGCAGGAGGGGGAATCTCTGTGGATGCTTCAGCAGCCGGCCTCCTCTGGGTCTCCTGGCCCCCTCCTCTCCTCCCTCTGAGTCTGACCTGCCGGGTACTTCTCCCTTCCTTAAAATGCTGTTCAGTACTTCTTTCAAGGGTGCAATCAGGGTTTTTTGATCATATTTTGCCGGAAATCCATCCGGTCCTGGGGCCTCCACAGTTTTTTATTCTTTTATTACTCGTTGGATTTCGTCTTCTTCTATTGGCTCTGCCTCTCGGTCCTTGCACTTTGCACCAACCAATACTCAGCTTTACTTAAGAATACTTTAGCATTTATGTAGCACATTTAAAGCATTACAAAATATAACACATATTATCTCAGTAATCTAAACAACGGCCCTGCAAGGCTGTCCAGTGTTATAATCCCCATGCATACGAAGAGTTGAGGTTGCAGGAAGAGGAGTTTGGCTCACATCTCACACTTTGACTGCTACACTACATCAGTCCTTGCCCTCCAGATCCTGAAAACAGCCCTGTGAGTTGTCAGAGGACTGCCCGCCATCCTATTCAAAACAAGGCAGCACGGGCAGGAAGCCCTCGTCAGCAACCATTGCCAGAGGTGTCTGTATGGGGAACGGTGGGCTGAGCATAACACACGGAGGCAGCTCAGAGGCATCCCTGCTGGTCGCTCGCTCCAAGGGAGGTGACATCCTACCCCAGGCTCTTTCTGTGGGAATGTTTAGGGAGGCAGGAGAGGATACATTCTTTTCTGATATCCTTCCTAACTTGCGTTGGCAAGTTCTATAACTTAGCAGAGTTGTTAAACAATCCCTCTTTCAAATTACACAGCAGTTAGCTAGTTGCAGGCTCGTCTGAGCCTCACTATTCAGGATTCCTGGTAAGATCCCTTTTTCTATCCCTCCTAAAAGAATAGACACGACTATCTGATTAAAGTTAACATAAAACTAGTTGACTTACAATCATCCAGTTCACAATAAGGTCCCTGAAGGCAGACTTAAGTTACATAACTCTATATATCGACATGAACTATTCCATAAGGGAAATAATCTCAAGTGACTGCAACTGAGCAGTCACTTCTTCCTAACTTGTAGGAACACAAAAAGGAGAAGAAGAAGAGCAGAACATGGAGGCCGTGTGCTCCTCTGTCCAAGAACAGGCCACACCTACATGAAGTGCCATGCAGAGGAAGTCTGTCCCACCTCAGGAGGAACTAGCAAGTCTTCTCCTGAGTGACACAAGCATTCCCCAGCATGTGCATTGTAGGAATGTTGCATTTGACTGCAATACAATTTCACACCCCACACCTTCACTACCCAATAATCATTTGCAAGCGTACTTCTTCCAAGGCTCAGTAGTTAAGATTCTGAGCTTGAAAAACAAAACCCCTGAGATTGAAGCATCACCAGAGAAGCTTCCTCATGTGCATCTCACACAACATTCTCATCTCCAGTTGGGATCAGCTGAGACCTCAGAAAGAAATCATTGTTTTGGGGGAGAGTGGCGTGGAACCATGCCTGAGTCAAAAGATTACAGAGCAAACACAGCGCCCTATTCATGTTTCATACGAAGTTGGTTTGTTCCCATGAATTGTACCAGCGAGCTTCTTCACAGAATTTCATATTCCCATATTGCAGAGTTTTGAGAAATTAAAGAATAAAGTGCGAGATTGGCTCCATTACTATCAGATAATGGAGGCATATAATTTGGACAAGAAAATTGGCTTCCTGGTGGAAAAATCAAAATTAGAAACAGAATTGTTAGAACCCAAAACAAAGAATTTGTCAAGAATGTATAATTTGCTGTTGAAATGGAACACTCAGGAGGAAACGGTTAAATCTGCTATGATAAAATGGGCACAAGATGTTGGACATAATATCATGTTTGCAGACTGGGAACAGTTGTGGAACACCGGTATGAAATTCACGGCATGTAATGCCCTAAGAGAGAATATTATGAAAATCATTTACAGGTGGTACATGACCCCAGTCAAGCTTGCAAAAATTTATCATTTGCCCGATAATAAATGTTGGAAATGTAAGGAAAATGAAGGCACATTTTTTCACCTTTGGTGGACGTGCCCAAGGATTAAGGCTTTCTGGGAGATGATATATAATGAACTGAAAAAGCTATTTAAATATACCCTTCTGAAGAAACCAGAGGCCTTTCTCCTGGGCATAGTTGACCAATCGGTGTTAAAGAAGGATAGAACTTTCTTTATGTATGCCACAACAGCAGCAAGAATACTTATTGCAAAATATTGGAAGACACAAGATCTACCCACTTTGGAAGAATGGCAGATGAAGGTGATGGACTATATGGAATTGGCGGAAATGACCGGCAGGATTCGAGACCAGGGAGAAGAGTCAGTGGAGGAAGATTGGAAGAAATTTAAAGACTATTTACAGAGATATTGTAAAATTAAGGAATTTTAGAATAATGTTGGATTGGAACTAAGTGGTTTCTAGCTGTGATGGGTTAAAAGAATATGAAAAAATGGGTTTATATAAGTAAAAATCTAAGATTGTAATAATTTAAGAATAAGATCTGGGTAACAAAAAGAGGGAAAGAAATTGTTGAATTAATAATTTGATTTGGAATACAAAAAAGGGTGGTATGAGGAGGTCCGAGAAACAAGTAAATGAAAAATAAGGAGATGGAAAGATTGATTGTTTTTAACAACTTTTGTTGGATTTTTTCCCCCTGTTTTTTTTTTTTTTTTTGTAATGTAAAATTCTTAATAAAAATTATTATAAAAAAACATTAGATTTAACACAACATAAAAACTTAACAACAATAAAAATGCAAAAGATAAAAGAATATTTTCCCCCCTTCTTATTCCCTGGTATATTTACATTGCTAGAAGACTTCCTTGACACCTTCCAATCTGAATTTCATCAGATTCCCATCTGATGAGCAGTTCCCATCATAACACATATTTAGCATCAATATCCTCTTTCATTACAAACTTCTTATCCTTTCTTCCAATTGTAATCCATAATAATCATTATTATTGATCTATCTCTATCTCTTAGCCTCATCTGTTACTTCTAGGAGTTTCTTATTTTATCTCATAGTTTACCACTTGCGAAATCTTCAGCTCCTGCTTTCAATTACGACAAACAAGGCACAGGAGCCCTGCTTGGGGGGGGGCACAGGAGGGCAACCTGACAGACAGAGCAACTCAAGAGGCAGCAGCTCAAGTGCATCCCCCCCCCCAGCAGCCAACTCTGCCCCCTCACTTGTTGGCTCACCTGCCTCCGTTCCGCCCTGTCTTCTTCCCTGCCTGCCTCCTCCAGCCGAGAGCGAGGTGGCAAAGGCGTGGGCACTGGGGCGGCCTGCCCCCACCGCCACTGCTTTGGTTCACCTCTGGGCAGTGGAGTAAATCCACACCCCAATTAAATACCCAATCATAATACTTCAATTAAAAAAATAAAATAAAAAAGATCAAATAATAGTCCAAATTGTATTTATTAATTTCTTGGGGCTCCCCACAGTCTAGATCTCTGGAGCAGATCTCCACATCTTAGTCCTGCTTATCCTTGTTGTTTCCATTTTTCCACATCTCGATATTTGTTGAGTCGTTTAGTCGTGTCCGCCTCTTCGTGACCCCCTAGACCAGAGCACGCCAGGCACTCCTGTCTTCCACTGCCTCCCGCAGTTTGGTCAGACTCATGCTGGTAACTTCGAGAACACTGTCCCACCATCTCGTCCTCTGTCGTCCCCTTCTCCTTGTGCCCTCCATCTTTCCCAACATCGGGGTCTTTTCCAGGGAGTCTTCTCTTCTCATGAGGCGGCCAAAGTCTTGGAGCCTCAGCTTCAGGATCTGTCCTTCCAGTGAACACTCAAGATTTTTTTGGGAAAATCAATAAAAATGATTAAAAATAAAATAAAATCCACACCCCAGGATATTTCCCCTATCAGCTCTTTTCCACCTGAGCCTCACCCCCATACCTAAAACCCAGACATCCTGCAGTGTGCCAGGATTGTGACTCCTGCCCTCAGGAAAAAAAATAGCTCCCCCCCCGATGCTTAGGTGCCCTGAGGCCTCTGCGGGACCCCCAATCCTTGAAATGAAAAAGGGAGGGGCTCAGGAACCCTGAAGGGAGCAGGCAGGGAGGGGGCACAGGATCCAGAAGCTCCTTCTCGCTGATTCACCTGCAGCGAAACAAAATGCAGCTGCCCTGGTCGAGTGGAGCCAGGCTGGGGGGCACCATGGAGGCCCTGGAAAGGTGCCCCTAGAAGAAATGTGCCTCCCCAGTTGGAGGCAGCCCTCCTTCTGAAACACCAAGAGAGTAAACGGACAGATCTCTGAATGGAGAGAAGCAGAAAGCGGAGTCCCCTCAAGATCAGTATTGGGACCTGTGGCTTTTCAACTTGTTCATAAATGATCTAGACTTAGGAGGGAGGGGGCAAAGTTTGCTGATGGCAGTAAATTGTCCCGGGGTTCATGAGTGAAGGTGGGCCCCCCGGGAGACTTCCCTGGTACCTGCAACCCCTCCTTTGCTCTCTTGAAATTAGGCTTCGGGGGAAATCTCCCATTCAATTTCAGTATTTCAAGTTTTCTTCAGAACGCGCAGGGCAGGAGGCAGCGATGACGTTCTGGTGAAGAAGCAGTACTTGGAGATCATGCGGTGGGGTGTGTGTGACAGAGTTTGGTGCAAAAACCAAAGGTGCTTTCATCTAAAATTATACTCACCATTGTGAGATGTTGCCTTATTTCATTATTATAATGTTTTACATACAAACACCAGAACTTCACATATACCTCATGCTTTTAGGAATGATTTCCTACTGAGTTCATTGCTCAGAGTGGACTCTGAGAGGAAGACGTCCCACACTCCATACATCTAAATGGGTTCTCCCATGTGAGAGTCCCTAGATGTTCCTTGATCACTCTATTATAAATAAAGCACCTTTTGCAGTCTTTTCATTTAAACTGCTTCTCCCCTCTGAGTTCGTTGATGGTTTGAAGGGTTTCAACTCTTAAAGTTCTTCCTGTCCATAAGTCTGTTGATTTTGAACTTCCACTAAGAGTGAACCTCTATCTACTTTCCTGATATTTATATGGTTTGTCTTTTGTGTGAGTTTGTTGACAAAAATCAAGGGTTCCACTCTGACTGAAGCTCCTTCCACAGTCCATACCATTAAATGGTTTCTCCCCTGTGTATCTGCTGATGTTTTCTAAGATTTCCACTCTGAGTGAAGTATTTACTGTACTCCATACATTAAAATGCTTTCTCCCCTGTGTGTGTCTGTTGATGTTTCCTAAAACATCCACTATTACTAAAACTCTTTTCACACTCCATACATTGAAATGGTTTCTCCCCTGTGTGTGTCCGTTGATGTATATTGAACTGTCCACTCCGACTGAAGCTCTTTCCACACTCCATACATTTAAATAGTTTCTTACCTATGTGAGTCTGTTGATGTAATCTCAGGTTTCCACTATAACTGAAGCTCTTTCCACACTCCACACATGTAAATGCTTTCTCCCCTGTATGAGTCCGTTGATGTGATCTAAGGCTTGTATTACAACGGAAACTCTTTCCACACTCTATACATTTATATGGTTTCTCCCCTGTGTGAGTCTGTTGATGTTTTTTAAGTGTTCCACTCTGACTGAAGTCCTTTCCACACTCCATGCATTTAAATGGTTTCTCCCCTGTGAGTCCATTGATGTGATCTAAGGTTTGTACTCCGACTGAAGCTCTTTCCACACTCCATACATTGAAACGGTTTCTCCCCTGTGTGAGTCCTTTGATGTATTCTAAGGCTTCCACTATCACTAAAGCTCTTTCCACACTCAATACATTTATATGGTTTCTCCCCTGTGTGTGTCCGTTGATGTCTTCTAAGGCTTCCATTATCATTAAAGCTCTTTCCACACTCCATACATTCATATGGTTTCTCCCCTGTGTGAGTCCGTTGATGTTTTCTAAGGTCTCCACTCCTACTGAAGCTCTTTCCACACTCCATGCATTTAAATGGTTTCTCCCCTGTGTGAATCCGTTGATGTATTTTAAGGTCTGCATTCTGACTGAAGCTATTTCCACATTCTATACATTTATATGGTTTCTCCCCTGTGTGGGTCCGTTGATGGGATCTAAGGTGCCCATTCTGACTGAAGTCCTTTCCACACTCCATGCATTTAAATGGTTTCTCCCCTGTGTGAGTCCGTTGATGTGATCTAAGGCTTCCACTCTGACTGAAGCTCTTTCCACACTCCATACATTCATATGGTTTCTCCCCTGTGTGAGTCCGTTGATGTGATCTAAGGCTTCCACTATCACTAAAACTCTTTCCACACTCCATGCATTTAAATGGTTTCTCCCCTGTGTGAGTCCGTTTGTGCAATTTAAGGTTTCCACTCTGACTGAAGTTCTTCCCACACTCCCTGCATGTAAAACGTTTTCTCTCTCTGTGAGTCCGCTGGTGTATTCTAAGTTTTGCATTCAAACAGAAGCTCTTTCTGCACTCCATACCTTTAAGTGGGTGATCCCCTGTGTGAGTCCCTTGATGTGATCTAAGGTGTGCACTCCGATTGAAGCTCTTTCCACAATCCATACATTTAAATCGTTTCATACCGATGTGAGCCTGTTGATGTCTTCTCAGGCTTCTACTAAAACGGAATCTCTTTCCACACTCCATACATTTATATGGTTTCTCCCCTGTGTGAGTCCGTTGATGTTGTCTAAGGTCTCCACTCTGACTGAAGCTCTTTCCACACTCCATGCATTTAAATGGTTTCTCCCCTGTGTGAGTCCGTTGATGTTTCCTAAGGTCTCCACTCTGACTGAAGCTCTTTCCACACTCAATACATTCATATGGTTTCTCTCCTGTGTGAGTCCGTTGATGTTCCCTAAGGTTTCCACTATCACTAAAGCTCTTTCCGCACTCCATACCTTTAAATGGGTTCTTTCTTTTTTGTGTTCCTTGATGTGAACTGTGTGCTCATTCAGTGAAGCAGATTCCACATTTCACACATTTTAATGGCTATTCCTAATGAAACGAAAGGTGCCTTGTCCCCTGCAATTCTGTCTTCTCCATCACCTTTTTCAGAGTGGGCAAAAAGGAAATCCTTTTTGGGTTTCAGGAAAGAGAACACAGGAAAAAAAGGACACATCAACCGCCATTAGCACCTTCTCTTATTTCAACATCTCCCACATTCTCCCATGTCCTCCCCATGTTCACAATTTTTAGGAAATGAAAATGGTAAGGTGTCAAATGGTAGCAATGCATCAGCAACCTTTCATAATCCTCAATCATCTTTAATAACACAGCATGATCTTGGAATACCGTTGTCCTCTGAGACTGCCTTTCAAATCAAGTGGTTGCCCCCATTTCCACCTCTAGTTCTTCATGAATCACCTGCACAGACCCACTGACCTCAGGAGGTCCATATGGACTATTTTGGGAGACCCAGGCCTTCATCTCTTCCAGGGACTGTGGTCTGGGTCAGTCAGAGAACTAGTGACAAGGCTTGGTGCTTGGGGTCCGAAGAATGGGTGCTCAGGGAAGCTCCTGTTCTTGGAGATGGACCTCTGTCTAAATGCCTCACATTGCATGGAGAGAGCAGGAGAAGCAGAAGGAAAGCAGATGGCAAATGGGAATCCCAGATGGAAACACCCACCCCAATGGTTCTTTATAATGATGATGTGCTGCCTGATCCTCTGCTTGTCTTCTGACAGAGGACTATCCTAATCTGGCACTGAAAGGCAGGATATTCAGGGCAGGGAGATAACTGTACTTAATGGTAGGTAGCCATATTGGTCTGATGCAGTTGAAGTAAAAAAGTAACAAAAATATTCCAGTAGAACCTTAGGGTCATGGGAGAAAAGCAATGAGAAACCTAGACAGCATCTTATAAAGCAGAGACATTTTAAGGTCTCTGCCAACAAAGGTCCGTATAGTTCAAGCTATGGTTTTCCCAGTTGTGATATATGGAAATGAGAGCTGGACAATTTTTTAATTTTGTATTTCAAATATGTCCAACCAACACGGCTACCTACCTGAATTTAGATGTCATGGGGTGTTGGGCAGCAGTAGTTCCTTGGGTGGGGGACATGTCCTGCACCTTCTGGGGTCATTTTTCCACCCTTGGTGCCCACCCTGCACTCAGCTCTCACCTGTGGCTTCCAGAAGCTGTCAGCATGCAACAGGGCTTCAAGCAACGGCTTCAACCGGCCGGCTAAACCAGGTGAGGAAAGCTGATGGGTCTCAAATCCTTGGGGGCCTGGGGAATTCTGCTGCACCTGAAGTCAAGCCCTGGTGGATGGAGAGGAGGAGAACAACTGTGAATCCCACAGCCCAGAAGGCAGATTCTGCCCGTGCGGAAGAGGAACATGAAGGGCAGGTGGGGCACGTCCACTTGGAGTCTTGTTATCTAGTCCCAGGGTTACTCTGACATTGAATTATATATGAATTACAGTATTGAAATGCGCCTGCTCCCACTTCATATTCTGCTATTACTCTACTCTGCTTGGCTGTTGCTTACTTGAGTGCTGTTTTGGCCCCTGCCTTGGCCGTGTGGACCTGAAGGAGCATCTTCACGCCCATCGCTCAGTCAGGACAGGGAGGTCCTCCTCCGAGGGTCTTCTGCTGGTTCCCTTGCTGTTAGAAGTGAAGTTCCAGGGAACCAGGCAGAGGGCCTCCTGCCCCATGGAATGCCCTCCCTTCCGAGGGCAAGGAAGTAGGCAACCATATGACATTTAGAAGACAGCTGTAGAAGACAGCTGTAGAAGACAGGTTTTTAATATTTGATGTTTTACTGTCATGTATATGTACTGTAGGGACGCGGGTGGCTTTGTGGGTTAAACCACAGAGCCTAGGGCTTGCCGATCAGGAGGTCGGCGGTTCGAATCCCCGCGACGGGGTGAGTTCCCGTTGCTCCTGCCATCCTAGCAGTTTGAAAGCATGTCAAAGTGCAAGTAGATAAATAGGTACTGCTCTGGCGGGAAGGTAAACGGCATTTCCGTGCGCTGCTCTGGTTCGCCAGAAGCGGCTTAGTCCTGCTGGCCACATGACCCGGAAGCTGTATGCCGGCTCCCTCGGCCAGTAAAGCGAGATGAGCGCCGCAACCCCAGAGTCGGCCACGACTGGACCTAATGGTCAGGGGTCCCTTTGCCTTTACCTATATGTACTGTAAGTTGCCCAGAGCGGCTGTGGGAAAAGAAGAATACTATAACGCCTAGAGTGGTACCTCGGGTTACAGGCGCTTCAGCTTACAGACTCTGCTAACCCAGAAATAGTACCATTTGTTAAGAACTTTGCTTCAGGATGAGAACAGAAATCGCACAGCGGCAGCAGGAGGCCCCATTAGCTAAAGTGGTGCTCCAGGTTAAGAACAGATTTTTTGTAGTTATTTTGGAATTTTTACTGCAAAATTAGCTTATGAAATATTATGGGTGGAGAAAATCACAGGGTTGCCGTAAATTATAATCCCACCCACAAACTCTCATTCACATACAGTCTGTAAATTTGGGAAGGTCACACACCTCACCTGTGCTAATACTGGCAGTCTTTGGCCTGTATAGGCACACCGGGTGTGTAGAGCCTCCAGCCCCAGGCACTGTCTATCATGAAAATGGGTCCTTTGACTGGGAAGATTCATGCAGTCGCTGTCATCGGATGATGATGGGTTGTATCTCAGCTTGTCAGTCACTCTGACATTGGCTACAAAGAATAAGAGGAACAGAAATGCTTTGGAGGTGCAACTTCTGTATCAATCCTGAGAGCCATTCCATGGACTCTGCACTCCTGTTTCTGATGACAGGTGTACATTATCCTCATCCTCAGTGGAAAAGACAATAAAGATGGAAGCCTGAGAGAGAGGAAAAGGTTTCTGGCTGCTTCCTGGGTGGGATTGCGGAAACCAAGAGCCGCTTCTGAGAAGGCCTCCCCCCCTCCCTTCTTCCTCTGGGGATTTCCTCTCCTCTCCAGGGGACCAGAGGTTGGACTGGGCAGAATGGCTGTGTCTGGACAGGGCAGGGGCTTATGGGGTGGAAGGAGGATGGAGGTTGCAGGAAGGAAGGGGTGGGGGGACTGGACCCCCACTTTCCAGGGATCCCTCTCTGGTCGTCTTGAAGGGGTGGCCCATTCCTGGGCGGGAGGGAGAAGCCAAGGCGGCCCCTCCAGAGAATCCCCAAGGAAGCCACGATGGAGATTTGTCCCCAAAGACTGGTCTGCCTAGCTCTCTCACCCTCGCCAATGCTGCCCTTCCTCCCGCCCCCCCACGTCATTGACCCCCTCTCTTTCTCCCGGAGTCTCCCCTGCATCCAGAGGCTTCCTTGGCTCACCCCTCTCTCCGTCCCTAATGCCCCCCCCCAAGATGAGCCGGGGAGGGACAGGGGGGTCTCTATCCAGGCGCCTCCCGCACCCCTTAACCCTTTCCTGGCCCGCTTCTCCGCGCCCCAGGGAGTCCTCGTGGGTGGGCGCCCCATCTCCACCCCTTCGCAGCACGCGTGCAGGCGCTTGGGGGAGCTGGCGGGGGTCTCTGGGTCCTTTTCTCCCCTCTCCCCCCCACTCGTGACCCCTTTACCTTTTTGTCCTCGCTCCCGATTCTCCTTTCCTGCAACATCCACGAGGGGGGGTCCCCTGCCTCCTCCCTCCCCTTTCCGAAAGCGCCCCCCCCCCGAGCTACGGGGCAGAGCAGCAATCCGGAGTGAAAGCTCCACTTCCGGGAGAAGCAGGCAGGGTGGGAGGGGGGCTTCCCCCCCCCGCATTACCGGAGCAGAAGCCGGATTGGAGGAGGAGGAAGAGGAGGAGCCATGTATTTGGGGGGGGTGATTTGGGATTGTGTGGGCGGGATGATAGAAGGATGTGCCGGGAGGGGAGGAAAAGTATTGAGGGGGGGGAGGAGGAGGAGTAGAAATCGCGCCCCCCGGTCTTCCTTCTGGGATCAGGAGAGCGGGGAGGGGCTGATCCCGACAATCCAACAGCGAAGTCACAAAATGAGTTCTGCATGGAAATCAGATCAGACTCCGAGTTCGTGTTTTGGCAACATGACAAGTCTGTCTGTCCGTCGGGATGCCTGAGGATTCCTGCTCGCTGCCTTTTCCTGGCCAGCCGGAGAGATCACTGGAAAGGGCGGATTTCTTGACTCCAGAATCCATCACCGCAGACCCGTTTCATTCAGGCCTAGAGATCTGTTCTTTGGACCAGTCTGCTTGGATCATACTGATCTTGATTGTCTTCTGTCTGGGATCATCTGGGCAGGGCTCCTGCAGATGTGCTGAGACAGTGAAGGGATTATGGCTGACCCCCCTTTGTTAGTTCTTGTCATATGGAGTAAAATAAAAATGGAACAGTGCAAATCCGATGTATGGTTGATTTTCTATGAATTTATAACAGAAATGTGGCGTATGTAGTGTGTGAGTGTGTGTGTGTGTGTGTGTGTGTGTGAACTTTGTACAAACAGAATGATTGGGGGGGGTTCCTGCTACAATGTGGATCCTCAATGGATCATATCTGGATCATCACTGATGGGGGTGGGAGCTCAGGAAGAACCTCCTGCCACGTGACTGGGGGAGTCTGGAGGCTGACTGGGGTCAGACAGGGCTGCTGTTTTGCTCTCTTTCCTATTTCAGCTCAGGTTTTCCTGGCAGAAGTTACATCTCATCAAGAAATGTGTCTACTTTGTAACCATCCAGGGAGTTGTGTTGCAAAGGCCATTTGCAGAAAGGTTTTGATAAGGAAAATTCTGGGTTGAGAGTCTACTCAACAGCTCAGCTCATCAGGGTCCAAGTCCCCTGCGGGTCCGTGCGGTCAGCAAAAGAAGGAAATTCCAGCGAAGCAATTTGGAGTAAAAGAGCAGTCAGTAGACTGAGATCCTTTATTGTTGTGCAACAGGTTCAACAACAGCGAGTGAACCCAGAGCAGGGGGCGACACTGACTTTTAAAACTTTCCCACCATATCCCAGAATACCGTTCGCACAGCATCATCAATACATCTTTTTGCAGTGCCTTTGGCCAGGGCACAGTCCGACCCCCCCCCCTTCTGTAATCTTCATAGAACCCTAACCCAATGGTTGCCATTAATTTGATTCTGAATTGATTCTAGAATGTATTTTAATTAATTGACTGTGCAATTTTCTGTACACTGGGCTATTTTTACTTGTTGTTAGCCGCTCTGAGCCCGGCTTTGGCCAGGGAGGGTGGGATACAAATAAATTTATTATTATTATTATTATTATTATTATTATTATTATTATTATTACAGTGGGATGAAGATCATATGAACTTAAGGCATTTGCAAACAACCTGGTAATAATGGTAGAAGCCCACTGGAAAGTATACCAACAGTTTTCAACAAGATTAATCAATTTGGCCAAGTTGCAGGTGTTAAATTGAATAAAAATTGAAATAAATTGTTGGTAAAAATATGAGACAACAGAAGAAAAATGAGTAGAGACAGATAGCAGAGCTGGGGATAGAAAAGATGGTGAAATTTTTTGGAGTGTGGCAGACAACAAAAAATATAAACATTTTAAAAGATCATTATTGGTAATGAAAAATTCTGGGGTGAGAGACGACTCAACAGCCGAGCTCATCAGGGTGCTGGTCTCCCGCAGGTCCATGTGGTCAGTAAAAGAAGGAACATGGTCAGTAGACCATGATCCTTATTGTTGTGCAACAGGTCCCCACAGGAGTAAGAACCCCGAGTAAGGGGTGACCCCCCTCTTTTAAAACTTCCCTCTTTCTCCCAGAATACACTTTGAGCAGCATCACTGAGACATCAGCACTACATCACTAGCATGTCACAAAGGGGGAGGGGTCTACAAGGGTGGCACAAGTCCAACATTAGGTCTCTTTATCAGACCCCTTTACCAACACCTCTTAAGTCCCCATCACCGGAAGAACAATAAAACTCTTGACATCTCCTTGCCCTCAGGACTGGTCTGGAGATGGGCTTTCAGAACACCTGACTTGCTCAACTGCCTCTGCAGATGTCCATTGTTTCCCCTGGTCACTCCCTGGATGGGGGTCCGTGTCTCTGCTCTTACGCTTGGGGGATTATGGCGGGATGCCCTGCTCCTGCTGCCTGTTAGATTTCCAGCTCCGTGATTGCAGTCATGGCATTTTTGTCTATCACATGACGGTGTATGTTTTGACTCCACAGTGGGAAGTGATGGAGACTATGTTCCTGAAGTGAGACTATTGTCCTTTGTTCTCTCTCTTTGCTGTCTGATGCTAGAGAGAGAGGGAGCCGTGTTGCAGTGCTCCGTGTGTGTTTATATGTAAATAAAGTAGATTAGCCAAAATGCTGAGTTGCTGAGGTCTGTTACGCAAACTGCAAACACTCTGCAGATCCCTAAGTGTGCCGATGTCTGTTGGCATCAGTTGCTGTGAAGCTTTTGAAGCTCCCGAACGAATGACCAGGAGGGAGAGAACATGCCAGTCGGACATGTGTCTCTACCAGGATCCTACTCGAGTGTAGGACGAGCGCTTGACACTGCCGATCTGATTTTCTACTTCTTGGTTCACGGAGGGAGGTGGAGCCCAAATTCCCCTTTCTCTAAGGATCAAAATGGCGTTGGAATGAGGAGAGTCAGTTAAAGTATGGATTTTCTACAAATTTATAAAGCTAGGTATCTTCCCCGAGCTGTCAAGTCGAAAGGATACATTCAGGCATAATATTTGCAACATTATCATCATGGCTTTCCCAGTAGCCAAGGCCATGTTAAAAACTAGGCTGTGGGACATAGATCTCCAGGAACTAATCTCAGCTGCGGAAAAAACATGGTCCCCTCTTTATTTTCGACTCTCTAGGGTGCAGGAATTTAACCTTAATTATTTACAATTTTTGTTTAACCCGCAAGGAAAAAGGGCTTTTTCTCTGCCTAGGTTCAAGTCTAATCCTTCTAACCTCCTTTGGGGCAGGTTTGTGGGTTTGGCAGAAGGAGATAGGATCTGCCCATGCGATGCCCACCTGGTGGAAACTCTAGCTCACATGGCCCTTAAATGCAAAATCTATGATGTTATTTGCCAACAATTTTAAGACCATGTAGGCATTCCAACATGGAAACCAGAGAAGGGGGTTGTACACTTCTTATTCCAGGGGAGAGACCAGGAGCTCCCCAAGACAGTAGCTAAGTTCCTCTATTTGATTTTTTGTCGCCAAAGTACGCTACATCATGCATGCTTGAGTAGAGCAACTCGAGGCCATGAGCCAAGTAGCAGCAGAGTAGGGGCCATATGTAGAGCAAGTCCCACACTGAGGTCAAAAACGCACACAGAGGCAGCAGGACTTCTTCAGTAATAGTTTACTGAGCTTTCAAAGCATTCAGTTCTTCTAGATGTATAACTTGCTGTTGAAATGGAATACGCAGGATGAAACAGTAAAATCAGCTATGATTAAGTGGGCTCAAGATATTGGTCATAATATTATGTTTGGTGACTGGGAACAGTTGTGGACCACCGGCATGAAATTTACGGCATGTAATGCCTTGAAAGAAAATATTATGAAAATGATATATAGGTGGTACATGACCCCAGTCAAGCTTGCAAAGATTTACCATTTGCCTGATAACAAATGTTGGAAATGTAAAGAAACTGAAGGTACTTTTTTTCACCTTTGGTGGACGTGCCCAAAGATTAAGGCTTTCTGGGAAATGATATATAATGAAATGAAAAAGGTATTTAAATATACCTTCCTTAAGAAACCAGAGGCCTTTCTCCTGGGCATTGTCGGCCAATTGGTGTCAAAGAAAGATAGAACATTTTTTATGTATGCCACAACAGCAGCAAGAATACTCATCGCAAAGTATTGGAAGACGGAAGAGCTACCCACCTTGGAAGAATGGCAGATGAAGGTGATAGACTATATGGGACTGGCAGAAATGACCGGCAGAATCCGAGACCAGGGAAAAGAGGCGGTGGAAAAAGATTGGAAAAAATTTAAGAACTATCTTAAGAAATACTGTAAAATTAATGAGTGTTAGAATGGCGCTGGTTTTATAAATTAAGGGGTTTACAGCTGTAAAGATTAAGACTAAAAAGAAGAAAGGAAGTTATAAATCTGAGAAGACTGAGAGTAAGAATTTGCTGAAAAAAAGTTTGAAATTAGAATGCAGTTAAGGGGAGGTATGGGGGAGTCTGGGAAATAAGTTATATGATAATAAGGATTTGAAATTATACATGTTTTTTGTTTAGTTTTGTGTTTGTTTGTGTTGCTGTGTTTGTTAAATTTTTTTTGTAAAATCTGAATAATTTTTTAAAAAAAACAACAAAAAAACAAAGCATTCAGTTCTTACTGGGTCCCCAGTGAGGCACAAAACTTTGCTCCTGAGAGCAAATCCAGTTTCAGCAGTAAATAAAATACACCACACAGGATATCTAAGTCAGGCACACAAACCGGCAGAAGGGAGCAAGGGAGGAAAGAGGCTGGAAGGACACAAGGCAATGGAAGTGTGTCTTTCGCTTCCTGTCATCTGGGAGGGAAGTCAGCAACTCGGCATCTGCAGGGGCTTCACGAAGCAAAGCTTTCTTCTTTTTTTCAGAAAAAAATATTCATTTTCTAACACAAATAAAGAACACAAACAGAAAAACAAACAATGCAAACAGATTATTCTCTTATCCTTATTTTTCTAAACATTGTTAGGTGGGCTTCCCCAAGTCCCACCTATCTGATTTTCATTTTACTTTAGCAGTTTACATATATCATAGTTTCTAACCATCTTTTTTTATCACACTTAAATTAACTTCACATTTTATCGCTTACAAATAATATTATTTTAAAATACACTATCTTCTACTTCTAACCCTACAGCCTATATCCACTTCCAAAGCTATTCTAAGATTTAAATATTAACATATTTTTTCAAATATTCCTTAAGCTTCTTCCAATCTTCTTCCACCATCTCTTCTCTCTGGTCTCAGAGTCTCCCGGTCAGTTTGGCAAATTCCATATAGTCCATCATCTTCATCTGCCATTCTTCGATAGTTGGTAAATCTTGTTTCTTCCAATTCCTTTTTCCACAATTTCTCCCAATCACCATCATGATATTGTGCCCCACATCCCTGGCCCATTCAATCATTACAGATTTCACTTGTTTATCTCTCATATGCCATTCCAGCAATAAATTATACATCTTAGATAGGTATTTTGTTTTTGTATCTAATAATTCCATTTCTAGTTTGGATTTCTCTGTTTGAAAACCAATTTTCTTATCCATTTTAAACATTTCATTTATCTGGATGTACTGGAACCAATCATCTAATTTATCTTTCAACGGACCATAAGATTTTAATCTAAATTGGTCCCCTACTTCCATCAAACTATCATTATACTTCAACCATGTATCTTTCATATTCAACCTTTTATGGGTCTTAGTGAAGGAATGGGTTTCCCAAACCCCAAAACTGACTGTGCAGGCAGTTTCTAAACTGCACCAAAATCCCCATTTCTCCTTAGCTAAAATGCATAAACTTTAGCCGTTGAGCAAATGCAAAACAAGAACACAGCTCTCTCCCTTATCAGTTTGACGTCAAGACTGGCCTTGACTTTACCAGTAGAACAGACACAGACATATCTTATGTCCTGACCACAAATGACGCAGAGACCCAAGTCTGGGACTAACGCCAGAGCATGTTCTCAGAAGTAGTGACCTCTTGCTCCAAGATAGGAGTAGGAACAGGAATATCCTTTTATGGTCAGAAGTACAGGAAGGAAGATCCTTTTATGGTTGAGAGTACCAGAGCAGGAACATATGTGATGTCAACCTGTGTACGTACGCCAACGTGGTTGGGCTCCTAGGGGAGGAGTGAGAGGGTGCCTGGAGGGTATATATACTGCATGAAACTTGTCATTTCTTTGGACTTGCTGTGGACTCACCACACAAGTACCTTCTGCTATCCGGAGAGCAGAATAAACTCTTTCTTTGAACCAACTCGGTGTCATTTTGACTTCCTTCCTCCTGTCACGGAGCAACGCAGACCCAATCGGTGAACTCCAATAAGGCTACATTTCTTGGTGCGTTGGCCGGGAAACCGCGTTCTCCGAGGACAGGACAAAGGACCGAGACGTCACTGCTAAGCGAACAGCTGGGTCGGCGTTGGTGGCTCCAAGCGCGCACCCTGCCATTTCTAGGGGGAGCCCCCACGCCGTACCTGAGTGGAGACGCAGCAGAGACGGAAGAAAGAGACAGCAGCTGCAAGGGAAAAGGGTGCCCAAGGGAAGGGTAAGGTAGGCTCCACAGCTTGTTTTTGTGGGAGTCAGGGGTTTGATCAGCCCCGCCCAGTAGGAGCAGTAGGGTGCCGCTGGGTTCAACCAGTAGAGAGCAGTAGTGTGCCACTGGTTTGCCGGTAGAAGAGCAGTAAAGTGCCACCGACTTTGGGAAGTTTATGGGTAAAGGGGATTGGGGAGGTGCATGGGGTTTGTATGTGTATGGGGGTTTGTATGTATGTGTATTTATTTGTGTATGGGGACACTCCAGTGAATGTTTTGAGTGGATGAGCCGTTGGGGCTCAGAGCCACTGACGAAGCGAAGTGTGGTCCTTGTAAGGTGCGGTTCCTAGCGACGCGAGTCCGTCTAGGCCACTAAGAGGACGCGGAGAAAGGTGACTGGGTGAGAAACAACTCTAGGTGGACGGAGTGTCTCAGGGCTATGGGAAAAAAAACCAAAAACAGCAAACAGCAAACTAACCCCCTTGCAGTGTTTGTTCTTTTTGGACAATTGGAAATGTCAAGCTACAGTTGAAAAAACCCCTTTAAGCTCCTTTCTGTATTCTGGCAGTGACCAGCATAGGTGTGTCCAGTTGGCTTGTATTATATTGGCAACACGTGGGGTCCGGGGGAAAAAAAGATATGTGCTCTGCAGAGGCGCCAGGAATAGAACCCTGCATGAAGGGGTTCTCAGTTCTGCCACATCTACTGTGCTGCATCTTAGGGGGTTGGGAAACAGACCTTAAAACACCTAGAATCTTGCAGAGTACAAGTATATATATATATATATATATATATATATATATATATATAAAAGGATTATTTGGTCTTTAACATTAAAAGTGACATGAGTTGCTAATGAGGTCAAATTTTATATTTTCATGATAAAGGTGGGAAGGTTTCAATTACTAATACAATCATGTACTGGTTTCAGAATTTGAATGTCATCAATTCACTGTGCTTTGAGCTACTTGGTATGTTAAGATGTTTTTGTTAATAAGATTGTTTCTTATTGACTCTGTTGCATAAGGTACCCTGGTGGATTTAGAAACCGCTTGTTAAATGTTGATCAAAAGTAAAAATGTACAAATGTATGGGAAAAGGTAGTGTTGTCAAAAGGGATGGGGTTTTAAATCCCATGTTCAGACAGATGAGAAGAGAAGTGAGAGGGTTACGGGGGACAAAGCAGTAAATCATCCCCCTTGCAGTGTCTGTGTTTAACACAGAAACAAAGACGCTATGCAGCCCTTGGTGGAGTCTGGAAACCAGGTTAAAATGGGGCCAAAGAACACATACCCTGAGTGTAAAAATTACAAAATTACTAAATACTGCATGGCATGCCAGCCCCCAGAGCATGAGCACGAGTACCTGTGTCATTTAAACATACGACCTCTTTTTGTTATCATAGAGGCGGTTCTGTAAATTTGACATACTTTTACAAGTAGCAGCAAAGGGAATTTGGAATATATTTGCAGACCTGTGTTGTGTGCGTACCTCACGAGTCTTTTCAAGATTGCATCTTGCTAACTGTGATTGTATGATGAATCTGTTTCCAAAGACCCCCGTTAACACCTAAAAGCCACCTCTCAGACGCAGCACAAGGTGGAGGAGGAAACACAGGACAGTATGTGCTTTAATTATAATTTGCAGCTTTTAAAACTTAAAGGGGTGTGCAAGTTAGATTTTATTATAGATCTCAGCTCAGTTTAAAATAAGGATGAGCACACTATTTGATACCAAAATTGGTTTTTGCACTACCTTTCTTCTGATATATTTTTGAAATGCGTATAATTTTTATTTGTAAAAGGGATGAACAATTGTGTCCCAAATATTATGGGGAAGGTGTTGAAGTAGTAAGAGCTGGAGAAGGTAGAGGGAAGTAGAAAAGAAGGTGGGAGGTAGAGAGAGGAGAGAAGTGAGAATGTTGGAACAGGAGAAAAGTTGGGTAATGGGCTGTAAAGACGGTTGAGTGTTTATGCTGATGAGTATTAATGAAAGTAATATATTGATGCTATTATTGAGAGAGTTTACTAAATATAGTAAAAGCTGAATTGCAAAAAGGCTGTGTGTGACCAGCGACACACTTTGTCAAAGTCTTGCATGTGCTGTTAAAATGCACTCAGATTATTGGTTGAGGTTTTCATGAGTAAAAACCAGCTTTTAAAGAATTCTGAATTAAGAATTAAGAATATTATGGAGCAGCCCTATTTTTGGCTGGCTGGACAGCTAACCATCCATAAATTAACAGCAAGAGTAGGGACCTGGAATATTGTTTGTGCTCTTTTTAGTATGTCCCTCCCATGAAAGATACTCACTGGACATCTATTAATTGAAAATTGAGATGGCTCTGAGTGTACATGCCAGGAGAGGTCTTAGGCAAAATAACTTTTATTTCCCTGTTTACATTAGGCTGTGGAAAGTGTTCCAAAACAGACATCTTATATGAGAAAGGGAGATATTGAAGCTCTTTGTGTTGATTGAACCTCCAAAGTTGTCAAATGCATTAGTGACAGCAGAATCAAGATGTTGATAGACGAATACCCCAATGCTTATTGATAAGGTGATTCCTCCTAGGTTTCTCTTGGGTGAAAGGCAATATTGAACAAAGTTACCTTATGTTCGGTTCCTTTGAAGGAAAAGAAATGCTGCTTTGAATAGCAAATGTGTGTATTGGGAAAGTGGGACCTTAATTCATAACGCAAATAACACACACCAAGCAAGAGGCCCCACTGTCTGTGTTCATTCGTTTGTGGTTTATGCCCTTCCTTGTGGTTTCAAATATGGAAGTTATCAGGCACTTCTTCTTATCAGGGCTGCTGATGTCATATGCTTTCGTAGCCTTCTCTGACATGGTGGTGTTCCCTAAAATGTTCCTAGTGCTCTAGGTCAGATATTTAGTTTCACATTATGAAAAGGAACAAGCAGGAACCTTTCCCCTAAACAGTGTCTTGGTACCTGCTCTCTCAACCCCCCTTCCCGATACCCCCCATCTGCTCTATATAGGATTGAATAGAAATGGGGGGGGGGACTTGGTGTTAAAGAGCTGAATTGCACTCTGTCTCCTTCTGTGTGTGATATATACAGATGCAGGAATGAGTTTATATTTAGTCAGCATGAGTTGCTTATTTCTCCTGTTTGATAGGAATACCCTTTCTGACTGTCATCAGATGTCGTCTTATAAGAAAATTCAGCCATACAGCAGGTAGCACTTAACTTATTCTTGTACCATAATTCTAACTGAACTACTGTCCCAAGTCAATTAAGCACGTGAATATGTATATCAAGGATTAAATTATTTGCAGAAAAAATAAAATAATAATTGGGGAAAACTAGGAAGGACTGTCCTATAGTTTATTTAAAAGGTCAATCAACTTCTAAATGCAGCCCAACAGAATCTGCAGAAAGAATTTAAAACAGAAGCATATCTTAAGAGGCAAAGGTAGGATAATCACGGTAATACACTACCTTTCGAGAGGATCTCATTCTTTTGTGATTTAATCTCTGCTAGCAATTTGTGTGTATATGCTACAATCACGTTTAGCCCTGGAAGAGAGCCAGCATTTGGTACATGTTTTTTTTGTGTTTTGAAGCATTCTGTTTGTGTAAATGATTTCAGATGCCAGATCATCACCTGTGTTACCTTGTTAATGTACTTCATCTTTGTGTCAGTGTCACACACACACAAAAAGAGAGAGAGAGAGAGAGAGAGAGAGGATGAGAAGGGAAAAAAATAATGATGATGATGTTGGGATTGAATAATTTAGAAAGGACTTGAGAAAAGGAGGTGAAGTGGACAAAAGGACAGTACAAAAGGGTGCTTCAGGATATAAGATCATATAGCGATAAAGTGGGTGTAGCGCCTTTGGTCCTGAGGGCAGCAGAGTACAGGGATGGGAACTGGCTGAAGAAACTGAAGGCATTAATGGGGTAATGGGGCCCTTTGGATGTCCAGCAGTCCTTTGTTGGGCTCAAATTGTCATTTTTGTGTGTGTATTGAATATATGCTATATGGTGATTTGTGGACCTAGTAGGTATCCAAAGCCATTTGCACATGGCGAAATATGTTTTCTATCAAGGTAATTTTATCAAGGTAATTGTTAGACCCTGATGATGACCAACCCATAGCCTATTTGTCTGAAAAATTAACCACTACGAAACAAGGTTTGCCTCCCTGCATGCGAACAGCAGTGACTGCTGCCACCCTGATTACAAAAGCTGACAAGTTCACCTTTGGACTGGAAACCATGTGCGTCACTCCTCACGCTGTGCCAGCATTGTTGGACATGAAAGGAACTTATTTTTCTATCCCCCTTTGCCAAGCACTGCTCATGCACCCACAGTTGCAGCTTCGAGTTACTGAGGCTCTTAACCCGGTTACGCTGCCACCTATGGGAGAGGATGGGCCTCCAACACCTGACTGCATATATTCCAGCAGGCCTGATTTGAAGGATGAAGCAAACCCCAGGCAGTATCAGATTGGACTGCTACGATTGATCTACACCAACCCCTTCGACTCACCATCTCTCGGTGCCCTACAGACGCCGCCTCACACTTCTCCTCACCTCATCGGCTCGGCGCCCACCAGACGGCTGCCCTGCTGATGCCACCCCTGGAAGCTGGCATCTCTACGCACGGCAAGAGAAAAATCCAGCGTGGACTAAAAAAGGACATTTTCTTTTCTTTCCCTTTGAATATGTAGCTTTGTATATAGCTTTGTGGGAGGTACCCCAGGTATTAGAAGAAGAAGGTATTAGGAAATAGATATATCCCTGTGCCCAAATGATGCAGGTAGGGCTGTGGGGGGACATGGTTTTGGCCAGGATGGTAGTCTTCTGATTTCTGGCCATCGCCGCGCCCACACCACTTAAGGTAACCCAGCGGCTAATGAGAGAATGGGGTGCCCGCAACACGCAGAAATGGAAGCCTATTCTGCAAACCGAACCAATTGCACGGTCTGCACTCTGGGACCAACAGATGCTTTGGAAGGAATACCAATCCTCCCTGTGCCTTGGAATGAGTCCTCAGTTACGGCCCCGATTTTGGGTTCCGCCGGATTTTGGGCTGCGTTAAATTTGACAGAAGGAGCCTGTGGCTTTAACATCTCTGACCATGGTGTAGCTATTCGGCACCTGGCAACAGAGAGAAGGTAGCCCATGTTCCTGTCCCAACCTGGAACGGATGGGACATGTCTTGGTTGACTGAGTGGCTTCCAAACCTTGGGTGGCTTAGAGGACTTGTAATGGTGTTAACGAACTAATCTTGCTTCTTTTCTGCTCCTGTATACCCTGCTTAACGCAATGCCTGTAAAATATGATGCGTAAAATGATGTCATGAATGATTCGGCCCCAGATTATAGCACTGACGTGAGAATACCAGCCACTGCATTATGATCAGAACAAGTCCTTGGGCAAATCTCTGATTTAGTGACTCTTGAGGTCAGGTCTTTAGTTAGCTGTCAGGGAATTGGAGGCTGCGAAAGAGCTGAGGGGGAAGCAGAGAGGCAAGAGTATCTGGTGGCGTGGGAAGGGGCCCCTAGTTCAGAGAATACCTGGGTCCCGGAGAGTTGTATCACTGATGAGGGTCTAGTGGAGGAGTTCCACAATTTCTTCCCCGACAAACCCAAACCCCGGGGTAGATTTTTCGAAGAGGTGTTCGGGCCGACGGACGATGAAGAGGATTTCGAGGGATTCCCACCATCTGACGAAGAGGAAGAAGAAGAGGAAAGTGTCTATTGGGGAACACGAGGAACTGTGGGTTTGAGGGAGGACTGGAGGACGGTTTTTGAAGATACGGATGAGGAGGAGGGTAGTTTTCCAGGCTTCACCCCCGCCACTCCGGAGAAGGATAAATTGGGGATGGTCGATTCTCCCGAGGGGAAGGGGGCCTTTGAGGAGGGGGTGGATGTCAGGGAATTGGAGGCTGCGAAAGAGCTGAGGGGGAAGCAGAGAAGCAAGTACAGAGAGCCCACGCCGGTAATTAGCAGTTTTTCTTCCACGTCAGAGGAGGAAGCTGGGAGGGGGGAGCCAGTGCTGGGAACCAGCCACTCACAGAGCAGAGGAAGCAAGAGGCATGGGCTCAGGAAATGGGCTTGCTGGGGGAGGCGTAAAAAAAGTCAGACGATTCATCTGACTCCGAGAGATGAAGTGTGTCTTTGAACTCTTGTAACTGCTTTGAAGCTTAGCAATAAATCTCTTGTACAGAGATGGCTGTGTGCCCGGAGCATTATCTCAGCTAGCTTGTCAGCACAACCCCTACATTAGCCATATATAATCCAAACGTAAAAGGTACACACAATACAGTCCTTTTGATGTTGGAAGAATTGACTGCTAATGCCTCACAGTCTCGCAGCTTCGTATAATCACAGGAAGCTTTTTCTCCGATGTGTCGCAGCTCCAACCCCCTCGTTCTTGGAGCTCAAAAGCAGAACTTTCCAGGGAGGGGGGAGCCCACTTTTGACACCTGCCAGATTCCATGTCCTCAAAATGCTCAATTTGAGGTTTTTCCGGGGGTCTGCTGCGCTGGAGCAGTTTCCCCTGCCTTTGATATACCGAGGTCTCCTCCGATAAAGAGATCTCCAACTGTGATGGCGAGCGATCAACCAGAAGCCTTTCATGAAGCAAAGCTTTCTGCCGGCTGCTTTGAGGCAAATGTGCATCCCAGAAACACACACTAATAATAATAATAATAATAATAATAATAATAATAATAATAATGACAATAAAGATATTATTATTAGTATTGCCATATCCATTGTTTTCCAAAGGTTATCACAATGTAGTCTAGCAACTGGTATAGGATGAGATCAATATATGCCCAGCCCTAATCCTCACTCACCACCAGAAATACAGATTCACCCTCTCCCCCTCACTATCAAAAGGTACCTTACATCTAAAATTATACTCATTATTGTGGGACATTACCTTCATTATTTCATTACTATACAGTTTTACATATAAACACCAGAACAAATACATGACACGCTTTGAAGATGGATTTTCTGCTGAGTTCATTGGTGTGAAGAAGAGTAAACTCTGAAAGGAACACGTTCCTCACTCCATACATTTAAATGGGTTCTCCACTCTGAGAAGAAGAAGAGTTTGGATTTGATATCCCGCTTTATCACTACCCGAAGGAGTCTCAAAGTGGCTAACATTCTCCTTTCCCTTCCTCTGTGAGGTGAGTGCTGCTGAGACAATTCAAAGAAGTGTGACTGGCCCAAGGTCACCCAGCAGCTGCATGTGGAGGAACGGAGACGCAAACACGGTTCCCCAGATTACGAACCACTCTTAATACACTACACCACACTGGCTCTTAGATGTTCCTTATACACTCCATTATAACTAAAGCACTTTCTGCAATCTTTCCCTTTAAACAGCTTCTCCTCTTTGAGGGTTGATGGGTTTGTAGGGTGTCAACTGTTAAAGTTCTTCCTGTCCATGAGTCTGTAGATGTAGGATTCCACTAGGACTGAACCTCTACCTACTTTCCTGATATTTATATGGTTTGTCTTTTGTGTGAGTTTGTTGACATAAATCAAGGCTTCCACTCTGACTGAAGCTCCTTCCACAGTCCATACATTTAAACAGTTTCTGCCCTGTGTGTCTGCTGATGTGTTCTAAGATTTCCATTTTGACTGAAGTTCTTTCCACACTCCATACATTTAAATCGTTTCTTACCGATGTGAGTCTGTTGATGTACTCTCAGGTTTCCACTATAACTGAAGCTCTTTCCACACTCCATACATTTAAAAGGTTTCTCTCCTGTGTGAGTCCGTTGATGTTGTCTAAGGTGTGCACTCTGACTGAAGTTCTTTCCACACTCAATACATTTATATGGTTTCTGCCCTGTATGAGTCCGTTGATGTATTCTAAGGTTTCCAATCTGAATGAAGCTCTTTCCACACTCCAAACATCTAAATGGTTTCTCACCTGTGTGAGTTTGATTGTGTAAAGTTAGGTGCGCATTTTGACTAAAGCTCTTTCCACACTCCATGCATTTAAATGGTTTCTCCCCTGTGTGAGTCAGTTGATGTTGTCTAAGGTTTGAACTGAAACTGAAGCTCTTTCCACACTCCATACATTTAAATGGTTTCTCTCCTGTGTGAATATGTTGATGTTTTCTAAGGCTTCCACTATCACTAAAGCTCTTTCCACAAGCCATGCATTTAAATGGTTTCTCCCCTGTATGCGTCCGTTGATGTATTCTAAGGGTTCCACTATCACTAAAGCTCTTTCCACACTCCATGCATTTAAACGGTTTCTCCCCTGTATGTGTACGTTGATGTATTCTAAGGTTTCCAATCCGACTGAAGGTCTTTCCGCACTCCATACATTCATATGGTTTCTCCCCTGTGTGAGTCCGTTGATGTGATCTAAGGCCTGCATCATAACTGAAGCTCTTCCCACACTCCATACATTCATATGGTTTCTCCCCTGTGTGAGTCCGTTGATGTGATCTAAGGGTTGTATTGGAACTGAAGCTCTTTCCACACTCCACACATTTAAATGGTTTCTCCCCTGTGTGAGTTTGTTGATGTATTCTAAGTGTATCTCTTCGACGGAAACTCTTTCCACACTCCATACATTTAAAAGGTTTCTCCTCTTTGTGTGTCTGTGCATGTAACTTAAGGTGTGCCCTCTGACTGAAGTTCTTCCCACAGTCCATACATTCATATGGTTTCTCCCCTGTGTGAGTCTTTTGGTGTAATTTAAGGTTTCCATTCTGACTGAAGCTCTTCCCACACTCCCTGCATTTGAATCCTTTCTTACCCATGGGAGTCCGCTGATGTATTCTAGGTTTTTCACTATCAGTGAAACTCTTTCCACACTTCAAATCTTTAAAAGGTTTCTCTCCTGTGAGTTAGTTGATGTGAGCTATGTGTGCTCATTCAGTGAAGCATATTCCACATTTCGCACATTTCAATGTCTATTCCTAATGAAATGAAAGGTTCTCCGTCCCCCGGAATTCTGACGTTCTTCTGTAACACCTTCTTCAGAGTGGGCAGAGAGGAAGTCCTTTTTGGATTCCAAGGAAGAGAACAAAGGGAAAAGAACAAATCAATCACCATTAGCCCCTTCTATCATTTCAGCATCTCCTACATTCCCCCTCTTCCTACCCATGTTCTCAATTTTTATGAAATAATAATAATAATAATAATAATAATAATAATAATAATAATTTATTATGTATACCCTGCCCATCTGTCTGGGCTTCCCCAGCCACTCTGGGCAGCTTCCAGAAAAACATTAAAATACTGTAATACATCAAACATTAAAAGCTTCCCTAAAAAGGGCTGCCTTCAGATGTCTTCTAAATGTCTGGTAGTTGTTTATCTCTTTGACATCTGGTGGGAGGGTGTTCCACAGGGAGGGTGCCACTACCGAGAAGGCCCTCTGCCTGGTTCCCTGTAACTTTGCTTCTCGCAGTGAGGGAACCGCCAGAAGGCCCTCGGTGCTGGACCTCAGTGTCTAGGTAGAACGATGGGGGTGGAAATGCTCTTTCAGATATACTGGACAGAGGCTGTTTAGGGCATTAAAGGTCAGCACCAACACTTTGAATTGTGCTCAGAAACGTACTGGGAGCTAATGTAGGTCTTTCAAGACCGGTGTTATGTGGTCTCGGTGGCCGCGCCCAGTCCCCAGTCTAGCTGCTGCATTGTGGATTAGTTTTAGTTTCTGGGTCACCTTCAAAGGTAGCCCCACGTATAGCGCATTGAAGTCCAAGCGGGAGATAACCAGAGCATGCACCACTCTGGCAAGGCAGTCCACAGCCAGATAGGGTCTCAGCCTGCGTACCAGATAGAGCTGGTAGACAGCTGTCCTGGACACAGAATTGACCTGTGCCTCCATGGACAGCTGTGAGTCCAAAATGACTCCCAGGCTGCGCACCTGGTCCTTCAGGGGCACAGTTACCCCATTCAGGACCAGGAAATCCTCCACACCTGCCCGCCTCCTGTCCCCCAAAAGCAGTACTTCTATCTTGTCAGGATTCAACCTCAATCTGTTAGCCACCATCCATCCTCCAACCGCCTCCAGACACTCACATAGGACCTTCACTGCCTTCACTGGTTCTGATTTGAAAGAGAGGTAGAGCTGGGTATCATCCGCATATGGATGAACACCCAGCCCAAACCCCCTGATGATCTCTCCCAGCGGCTGCATGTAGATGTTGAAAAGCATGGGGGAGAGTACAGAACCCTGAGGCACCCCACAAGTGAGAGCCCAGGGGTCTGAACACTCATCCCCCAACACCATTTTCTGGACAAGGCCCAGGAGAAAGGAGCGGAACCACTGTATGACAGTGCCCCCAGCTCCCAGCCCCGCAAGACGGTCCAGAAGGATGTTATGCTCAATGGTATCAAACGCCGCTGAGAGATCCAGCAGAACTAGGAAACCTTTGTCCCTAGCCCACCAGAGATCATCAACCAGTGCGACCAAGGCAGTTTCAGTCCCATGATGAGGCCTGAATCCCAACTGGAAGGGATCCAAATGGTCCGCTTCTTCCAGGCGTGCCTGGAGTTGTTCAGCAACTACTCGCTCAATCACCTTGCCCAAGAATGGAAGATTTGAGACTCAGCGATAGTTGGGCATCGTGGCTGCATCTAAAAATGGTTTTTTAAGAAGCGGTTTAATAACTGCCTCTTTCAGCGGGTCTGGAAAGGCTCCCTCATGGAGGGAAGCATTCACCACTCCACGAAGCCCATTGCCCAGCCCTTCCTGGCTAGCTTTTATCAGCCAGGATGGGCAAGGATCAAGGAGACAAGTGGTTGGTTTCACTCGTCCAAGCGGTCTGTCCACATCCTCGAGGGTAACAGGTTGGAATTGATCCCACACAACTTGACTAGACAGACTCTAGCACTCTCCCACCCCGGCCCTGATGCCATGGTGGAGTCTACCTGAGCGACTTGAGTGACCTGAGTGAATCTGAGCGACTTTATCTGTAAAAAACTTTGCAAAATCATTGCAGGAGATCATGTGGGCCGCACTGAGCCCTGATGGAGCAGGTGGTTCTGCTAAATTGCGAACCACCTGAAAAAGTCTCCTGCTGCTGTTTTCTGCAGATGCAATAGAGGCGGTGAAGAAAGTAGTTTTCGCCGTCACTACCGCCACTTGGTAGGCTCAACATTCAGCTCTAACCCGTGTCTGGTCAGCTTCAGAATGGGTCATCCGCCACCGGTGCTCTAGCCGTCTCAACGATTGTTCCATTGCCCTCAGATCCGTGGAAAACCACGGGGCTGTTCGGGCTCCATGCAATCAGAGAGGGTGCTTCGGAGCCAGTCAATAGCCCTGGTTAACTCCACATTCCAGCGGGCCACCAGGGAATCAGCTGAAAGGCCATCAACATAGGATAAAGCATCCCCTACCACTCTCTGGAAACCATTTGGATCCATTATATGGTGGGAGCAGACCATCCAAATCGGTCCTACCTCCCTGCAGAGGGGAAGGGTCGCGGAGAAGTCCAGTTGCACCAGGAAGTGATCTGACCATGGCACTTCTTTTGTTTTGCTTTTACTTAGTGTCAGATCATGAACATCCATAGAGGTAAACACCAGGTCCAAGGCATGTCCGCGGCTATGGGTTGGGCCAGACTTATTCAGGGACAGCCCCATGGAGGCCATGCTTTCCACGAAGTCCCGAGCGGCCCCTTGTAAGGTCGTGTCAGCATGGATGTTAAAATCCCCTAGGACAACCAAACTAGGTGTCTCCAGGAGAACATCCACCATGACCTGAAGCAGCTCGGGCAGGGAATCCTTGGTGAAGCGGGGGGGGGGGGTCAGTACACCAAAAGGAATCCTGTACTGCCCCTATTGCCCAACTTCCAGAACATGCACTCAGAAAACTGGGTCTTCTCAATAGGATGCCTGCTGCAAACTAATGACTTCCTAAAAATCACTGCAAACCCCCCTCCCCACCCACATGACCTGGGTTGCTGTGTGTAAGAGAAACCTGGCAGACAAGCAGCGGCAAGGACAGGCCCATCTACTTCATCCAACCAAGTCTCTGTTACACATGCCAGGTCAAGTCCTCCAACCACGATCAAGTCATGGATCACAATGGTTTTATGGATCATTGACCTGGCATTGCACAGCAGCACCTTCAGGTTGTGTGGGTATCCCTTTGCTGATTCCAGTATACCGTCTGGTCAAGACCAGACCTGGAGGCAGGGATAGTCCTCAAACAATGACTAAGCCCGCTTCCTCGGTAATGACGTGGTCTGGTCTTAGCGTAGCTCCTCCTCCTACCCGTGATCACTGAGATTGGTTGTCCCAGTACATCGCCCCCCCCCCCCGTGGAACCTGCCCCAGCCATTTTGTTTGTTGGGATCCACTCCCAGGCAGCCCTGACCCCTCCCCTCAAAATCAAATTAAAACCTATACAACAAACAAACTAACAAAACAATAAAACAAACCAAAAAAAGAGAATGTTACAAACACGCCATAATTAAATTAAATTAAACAAATTCCCGCACCCAACTAAACACCCACCCCACCCCCTCTTACGCACAGCAAATGAAAAAGCAATGTCATCAAATGATAGTAATGCAGCAGCAACCTTTCATAATCCTCAATCATCGTTAATAAAGCAGCATGATCTTGGAATACAGCCTTTTCAAATCAATTGTTTCCTCACAGGAAAGGCAGCTGCTCTCTGTCCATGAACAGGCCCTCTCTTTCTCTGGTCCATCGTTCCTTTGGACATTCCCCATCCTCTGCATCATAAAGACACTGACGTCCAGCTCCGAGGGCCTTCTGGCGGTTCCCTCATTGCGAGAAATGAGGTTACAGGGAACCAGGCCTTCTCGGTAGTGGCGCCCACCCTGTGGAACACCCTCCCTTCAGATGTGAAGGAAATAAGCAGCTATCTTATCTTTAAAAGACATCTGAAGGCTGTTCAGGGAGGTTTTTAATATTTAACGCTGTACTGTTTTAAACATTTGATTGGGAGCTGCCCAGAGTGGCTGGGGAAACTCAGCCAGATGGGTGGGGTATAAATAATAAATTATTATGATTATATTATTATAATCCTCCACCCAGCCCTGTTTCCACCTCTAGATCTTCATGAGTCACCTTCACAGTCCCAATGGCCTCAAGAGGTCCAAGTGGACCATTTTGGGAGACCCAGGTCTAAGTCTTTTCCAGGGACTGTGGCCTGGGTCAGTCAGAGAACTAGTGACAAGGCTTGGTGCTTGGGGTCAGCTGAATGGGTGCTCAGGGAAGCTCCTGTTCTTGGAGACGGACTCCGTCTACATGCCTCACATTGCATGGAGAGAGCAGGAGAAGCAGAAGAAAAGCAGCTGGCAAATGGGAAACACCCCACCCCAATTGTTCCTTATAATAATGATGTGCTGCCGAATCTCGTGCCCCTCTTCTGACACAGGACTACCCTAATCTGGCACTGACAAAGCTGGATATTCAAGGCAAAGGGATAACTGTACTTAATGAAAAGTTCAACTTTGTAACACTGTCCTAAAGGATCTTCACTCGCTCTCAGTGCATTTCCGAGCACAATTCAAACTGCTTGTGCTGATCTTTAAAGTGTCATGGTTGCATCTTTCAGGCAAGAAAAGTATTGATCTAACATATAGAGATCATTCCTAGTCTATTGGTTCAAGGAGGTCCTAGTAGTTTTGCTCTGTGTAATTCAAAGCTGGTGTTTTCTCTAGCTGGAGCATTTTAGCTGCTAAGGGAGTTTCCTTTCTGCTGAGAGCAGGTGGTGGAATAAGTTGTAATGAGGTTATGCTGAACCTTCTTGTCTTTGGGAACCAGAAGAAACTGGTTTAAACTGGAGTGAGCCAGGCTTGTTATCCGGTCCCAAGGTTACTCTGACATGGAATTGTCTATAAATCGCAGTATTGAAAGGCGCCTGGTCCCACTTCCTATTCTGCTATTCTCTACTCTTCTTGTGTCTTTCTTACTTGAGTGCTGTTTTGCTATGCTGTGTTAGGGTTTTACTGTAAATTCAGTTATTGGGTTGTTATGATTCTTTGCCTTCAATACTAAATTTATCTGCTGAATGGATTTTTTTGCTCCCTCTGAGAGTTTTTTTCTACTCTGCTAACTATATGTCGGACTTGGAGATCATTATGGAAGAACAAGATCTGCAACCTAAAGCCTTCAACCGCCTTGGCCCTGTAGACCTGAAGGATCATTCCCCCCCCCTCCACATTCTTCACTCTGATCCCTGAGGTCCTCCTCTGAGGGTCTTCTGCTGGCCCCTCTCTGTGATAAGTGAGGTTACAGGGAACCAGGCAGAGGGCCTTCTCGGTGGTGGTGCCCGCCCTGTGGAACGCCCTCCCTTCAGAGGTCAAGGAAATGAACAACTATCTGACATTTAGAAGACAGCTGAAGGCAGCCTTGTGTCAGGAGGTTTTTAATGTTTAATGTTTTCCTGTCTTTTATATGTACTGGAAGCTGCACAGAATGGCTGCGGAAACCCAACTAGATGGGCGGGGTATAAATAGTAAAATTATTATTATTATCTTGTGGGGTTTTTTGTAGTTATTTTGGAATTTGTACTGCAATATCAGCTCATGAAATGTTATGGGTGGAGAAAATCACAGGGTTGCTGTGTAAAATATAATCCCACCCACGACTTCTCATTTACATACAGTCTGTAAATTTGGGAAGGTCACACACCTCACCTGTGCTAATACTGGCAGTCTTTGGCCTGCACAGGCACACCCAGTGTGTAGATCCTCCAGCCACAGGCACTGTCTATCAAGAAAATGGGTCCTTTGACTAGGAAGATTCATGCAGTTATTGTCATCGGATGATGATGGGTTGTATCTCAGCTTGTCAGTCACTCTGACACTGCCTACAAAGAATAAGAGGAACAGAAATGCTTTTGAGGTGCGACTTCTATATCAATCCTGAGAGCCATTCCATGGACCCTGTTTCTGATGACAGGTGTACATTATCCTCATCCTCAGTGGAAAAGACATTAAAGATGGAAGCCTGAGAGAGAGGAAAAGGTTTCTGGCTGCTTCCTGGGTGGGATTGCAAAAACCAAGAGCCGCTTCTGAGAAGGCCTCCCCCCTCCCCTCTTCCCCTCGGGATTTCCTCTCCTCTCCAGGGGAACAATGGTTGGACTGGGCAGAAGTGCTGCATCCGGACAGGGCAGGGACTTATGGGGTGGGAAGAGGATGGAGATTGCAGGAAAGAAGGGTGAGGGGACAGGACCCCCCACTTTCCAGGGATCCCTCTCTGCTCGCCTTGAAGGAGAGTGGATTCCTGGGCGGGAGAGAGAAGCCAAGGTGGCCCCTCCGGAGATTCATTGTGGGCGTCAGGATGGAGATGTCTCCCCAAAGACTGGTCTTCCTCTCCCCCCCCCATTGCTGCGCTTCCCTGACCCGGGGATGCCCCCTCCCTTCTCCCCCCACTTCCATGACCCCCTCGCTTTCTCCCGGAGTCTCCCCTGCATCCACACGCCCCCTTGGCTCACCCTTCGGCATGCGCGACCCATCTCTCCATCCGGAGGGGCCCCCCAAGACGAGTCGGGGAGGGACAGGGGGTCTCTATCCAGGCGCCTCCCGCACCCCTTAACCCTTTCCTGACCCGCTTCTCTCCGCCCCCCAGGGATGCCTGCGCGGGGGAAACGGGGCCAGGGAGTCCTCGTGGGTGGGCGCCCCATGTCCGCCCCTTCGCAGCACGGGATCCAGGCCCCACGGAAGGCGCTTGGGGGAGCTGGCGGAGTCTCCGAGTCCTTTTCTCCAGCCTCCCCCCCCCGTGACCCCTTTACCTCTTTGTCCTCGCTCCCGATTTACCTGCCGCCCCTCCTCCCTTTCCGAAATCGCGCGGCCCTAGAGCTACGGGGTAGAGCAGGAATCCGGAGTGGAAGCTCCACTTCCGAGAGAAGCAGGCAGTTTGGGGGGGCCCTCACACTCCCCATTCCTGGAACAGAAGCAGGATTGGAGGAGGAGGAGGAACAATGTATTGGGGGAGGGATTTGGGATGGTGGGGGCGGGGTGAGAGGAGGATGTGCCGGGAGGGGAGGGAAAGGATTGAGGGGGGGGAGAAGGTTTCCCCCCTCCCCTCTTCCTTCTGGATCAGGAGAGCGGGGGAGGGGCTGATCCCGGAGATCCAGCTGCAAAGAGGGGTCCCCCCCACAAGTGCAAGATCCTCCCCTCCCCCACTCCACGAGCTTAGATCCCTCCGTGTTTTAGGTCTTGGTGCTGTTCAAACCAGGAATGGAGGGGGGCAGCTAAGCGACTCCCCCAAATCCCAGCTCTGACTTAGGCCAGGACAAGGACCGTGGACACAGGCACCGTCCCTGCACAACAGCCAAGCGGATTCCAAAATCTGAGGGCTCCCTTGGACAAAAAACAAGGAGACCAGCCAGGAAGAGCAGAGCAAAAGAGCAACCAGTCGGCTTGGTCTTGATGGAAGACTGTCGCCACAGGACTCCCACCTGCCCCCAGGTGGAACAAGATGGAAGCCCCCAACAAAAGAAGACCCCAACTTTTATTAGCTGCTAATCCCCCATGCTACACCCCCAACACTACATCATGACTACATCATTGACACATCACACAGAGGAGGGGTTCGGGGAGAAGGAGAAGAGTTTGGATTTGATATCCCGCTTTATCACTCCCCTTCAGGAGTCTCAAAGCGGCTAACATTCTCCTTTCCCTTCCTCCCCCCCCCCCACAAACACTCTGTGAGGTGAGTGAGGCTGAGAGACCTCAGAGAAGTGTGACTTCTCTGAAGGAGGAGGAGGAGTTGTGGTGGTAACCTGAGGGTCTTCTCACCTGTCCGGTTCCTCCTTTCCCCTCCCCACGATTACATTCCTGAGGACAAAGGGGAGTTCACTGTTTCCTGCCCCCAGAGGGGAGGGCTGGTCACTGTCCTGTGTTTCAGTCCCTACTGAATCCACTTCCATATGCAGGTCCTTTGTGAGTGGAATGATCTTCTGTCCAGGACCATCAAAGTTGGAATGCCAACTGGGTAGGGCTCGCTGGGACGTGTTGGCTGCCTTGTGTCAAGTCTCCCCCCTTTGATAGTCCTTCCCTCATGGTGTAAAATAAAAGTTGAACGGTGCAGATCCGATGTACCGCTGATTTTGTATGAATTTATAACAGAAGCATTGCGTATGTCGTGTGTGAGTGTCATGTTTGTACAAACTGAATGATTGAGGGGAGGGTTTCCTGCCACACATGAATCCCAATCCCAAAGAAGGGCAGTGCCAAAGAATGCACCAATTACCACACAATTGCGCTCATTTCACAGGCTAGCAAGGTTATGCTTAAGATGCTACAAGGCAGGCTTAAGCAGTATGTGGACCGAGAACACCCAGAAGTGCAAGCTGGATTTCGAAGGGACAGAGGTACCAGAGACCAAATTGCAAACATACGCTGGATTATGGAGACTACAGAACATCCTTTGACTGTGTTGACCACAGCAAACTATGGTGAGTTCTTAAAGAAATGGGAGTGCCTGATCACCTCATCTGTCTCCTGAGAAATCTCTATGTGGAACAAGAAGGAGGACGGTATACAGTGGTGCCCCGCAAGACGAATGCCTCGCAAGACGGAAAACCCGCTAGACGAAAGGGTTTTCCGTTTTGGAGGTGCTTCGCAAAATGAATTTCCTATGGGCTTGCTTCGCAAGACGAAAATGTCTTGCGAGTTCCTGCAGGGTTTCCCCCCCTTTTCCCCCCTTTTCCCCAAGCCTCTAAGCCGCTTATCAGCTGATCCGCTAAGCCACTAAACAGCTGATCGCTAAGCCACTTATCAGCTGATCCACTAAGCCGCTTAACAGCTGATCCGCTAAGCCGCTAATCAGCTGATCCGCTAAGCCGCTAATGGGCTTGCTTCGCAAGACGAAAAAACCGCAAGACGAAGAGACTCGCGGAACGGATTCTTTTCGTTCCGCCACTGCATTGTCTCCCTGCTTATTTAACATAAATGCAGAATTCATAATGCGAAAGGCTGGGCTGGATGAATCCTGTAATAAAAAATTTAAGGTCTTTTATCCAAACCAATCCTGCCTCCGCATGATAGAATTGCAAATCTGGCAATGCAAAACCTCCTCTCTCCTTTTTATCTGTTAATAACGGGTGTTTAATTATCGCTTTCTTTCCACTCCATATCAATCTAGATATTTCCCTTTTCCACTCCTGAAAACAATTCATTCCTCCTAAAATGGGCATTGTTTGGAATAAGAAAATCATTCTGGGGAGGATTCATTACATGAATCCATGGGCTGGTCGCAGCAGGAGGGGGAGTCTCCCTGGATGCTTCAGCATCCGGCCTCCTCTGGGTCTCCTGGCCCCCTCCTCTCCTCCCTCTGAGCCTGAACTGCTCTCTGCCCCAGCCTCTTCCTGCTCACCAAACCCTGTTTCCTCCTCAGCTTGCAACATCTCCCCTTCCGGTCTGCTCCCCTTTCTCCCTCTTTCTGCTCATCCCACCAGAAGTCCCCAGGATCTGAGCCTTCTTCCCTTGTGGGTCCCCCAGACTGGTGCCTCCCCTCCCCCACCAGCAAGTCCATGACAACAACAGCAGCCACAGCACTGTGGTCCTCTGGTAGGAAAACTCCTGAGAAGCATGATTGAAGCAAAACTTCTGGGACCATCTTCCTCAAACCCCAGAATGAGCAGGAGCTCTGGGGTTGCCCCATGGGGTTCATGAGTGAAGATGCCCCCCAGGAGATTTCCCTGGTACCTGCAGCCCCTCCTTCCCCCTCTTGAAATTAGGCTTGGGGGGGGGGAAATCTCCCATTCAATTTCAGTATTTCAAGTTTTCTTCAGAACACGCAGGGCAGGAGGCAGTTCTGGTGAAGAAGCAGTGCTGGGAGATCATGTGGTGGGGGGGGTGACAAAGTTTGGTGCAAAAATCAAAGGTACTTTCATCTAAAATTATACTCACTATTCTGAGATGTTGCCTTCCAGAGCTTCACATATACCTCATGCTTGTAGGAATGATTTCCTGCTGAGTTCATTGCTCAGAGTGGACTCTGAGAGGAAGACGTCCCACACTTCATACATCTAAATGGGTTCTCCCATGTGAGAGTCCCTAGATGTTCCTTAAATACTCCATTATAAATAAAGCACTTTTTGCAATCTTTTTAATTAAACTGCTTCTCCTCTTTGAGTTTGTGATTGTTTGAAGGGTTTCAACTCTTACAAGTTCTTCCTGTCTGTGAGTCTGTTGATTTTGAACTTCCACTAAGAGTGAACCTCTATCTACTTTCCTGATATTTATATGGTTTATATTTTATGTGAGTTTGTTGACATAAATCAAGGGTTCCACTCTGACTGAAGCTCCTTCTACACTCCATACCTTTAAATGGTTTATCCCGTGTGAGTCTGTTGATGTTGTCTAAGGTGTCCATTAACCCTAAAGCTCTTTCCACACTCCATACATTTATATGGTTTCTCCCCTGTGTGAGTCCGTTGATGATTTCTAAGGTCTCCACTCTGACTGAAGCTCTTTCCACACTCCATGCATTTAAATGGTTTCATCCCTGTGTGAGACCGTTGATGTTTTTTAAGGTTTCCATTATCACTAAATCTCTTTCCACAATCGATACATTTATATGGTTTCTCCCCTGTGTGAATCCGTTCATGATTTCTAAGGTTTCCATTACCACTAAAGCTTTTTCCACACTCCATGCATTTAAATGGTTTCTCCCCTGTATGAGTCCGTTGATGTGATCTAAGGCTTCCATTCTGACTGAAAACCTTTCCACACTCCCTGCACGTAAAACGTTTTCTCTCTGTGTGAGTCCGCTGGTGTGTTCTAAGTTTTGCATTGAAAGAGAAGCTCTTTCCGCACTCCATACCTTTAAATGGGTTCTGTCCTTTTTGTGTTCGTTGATGTGAACTATGTGTGCTCATTCAGTGAAGCATATTCTATATTTCACACATTTTAATGGCTATACCTAATGAAACGAAAGGTGCCCTGTCCCCTGCAATTCTGTCTTCTCCATCACCTTTTTCAGAGTGGGCAGAAAGGAAATCCTGTTTGGGTTTCAAGAAAGAGAACACAGGGGGAAAAAGGACACATCAACTGCCATTAGCACCTTCTCTTATTTCAACATCTCCTACATTCTCCCATGTCCTCCCCATGTTCCCAATTTTTAGGAAATGAAAATGCTATGATGTCAAATGATAGTAATGCATCAGCAACCTTTCATAATCCTCAATCATCTTTAATAACACAGCATGATCTTGTAATACCGTTGTCCTTTGAGAATGCCTTTGAAATCAAGTGGTTGCCCCTGTTTCCACCTCTAGATCTTCATGAATCACCTGCACAGTCCCACTGACCTCAGGAGGTCCATATGGACCATTTTGGGAGACCCAGGTCTACATCTCTTCCATGGACTGTGGTCTGGGTCAATCAGAGAACTAGTGACAAGGCTTGGTGCTTGGCGCCAGCTGAATGGGTGCTCATGGAAGCTCCTGTTCTTGGAGATGGACCTCTGTCTACATGCCTCACATTGGATGGAGAGAGCAGGAGAAGCAGAAGGAAAGCAGAGGGCACATGGGAATCCCAGGCAGAAACACCCACCCCAATGGTTCTTTATAATGATGATGTGCTGCCTGATCCTGTGCTTGTCTTCTGACAGAGGACTATCCTAATCTGGCGCTGAAAAGCAGGATATTCAAGGCAAGGAGATAACTGTACTTCATGGTAGGTAGCCATATTGGTCTGACACAGTTGAAGTAAAAAATTAACAAAAATAGTCCAGTAGCACCTTAGGGACCAACTAAGTTTGTTCTAGGTATAAGCTTTCGTGTGCATGCACACTTCTTCATATAGTGATGGGTAGTGGGAGATGGTAGTATGAGTACCCTTCTGAGAAAAACCCCACCCCACCCTCCCACGATATACAAGGGTCTGGTGACATCTGTGTCACTGTATCTGAAGAAGTGTGCATACACACGAAAGCTTATACTCAGGACAATCTTAGTTGGTCTCTAAGGTGCTACTGGACTATTTTTTAATTTTTTATTCCAACTGTGTCAGACCAACACGGATACCTACATGAATCTAGATGTCATGGGCTGTTGGGGAGGAGTAGTTCATTTGGTGGTGGTCATGTCCTGCACCTTCTGGGGTCATTTTTCCACCTTTCGTGCCCACCCTGCACTCAGCTCTCACCTGTGGCTTCCAGAAGCTGTCAGCATGCAACAGGGGTTCAAGCAACGGCTTCAACCGGCCGACTAAACCAGGTGAGGAAAGCTGATGGGTCTCAAATCCTTGGGGGGCTGGGGAATTCTGCTGCACCTGAAGTCAAGTCCTGGTGGATGGAGAGGAGGAGAACAACCGTGAATCCCACAGTCCAGAAGGCAGATTCTGCCCGTGCGGAAGAGGAAAGTGAAGGGCAGAGGGGGCACGTCCACCTGGAGGCTTGCTATCTAGTCCCAGGGTTACTCTCAATAGCCTCGGCTCTGTGGACCTGAAGGAGCATCTTCACCCCCATCGCTCAGTCAGGACAGGAGGTCCGCCTCCGAGGGTCTTCTGCTCGTTCCCTTGCTGTTACAAGTGAAGTTCCCGGGAACCAGGCAGAGGGCCTCCTGCCCCATGGAATGCCCTCCCTTCCGAGGGCAAGGAAGTAGGCAATCATCTGACATTTAGAAGACAGCTGTATCAGGAGGTTTGTAATGTTTGATGTTTTACTGTCTTGTATATATACTGTACTGTCGGGAAGGTAAACAGCCTTTCCGTGCGCTGCTCTGGTTCGCCAGAAGCAGCTTAGTCATGCTGGCCACATGACCCGGAAGCTGTACGCCGGCTCCCTCGGCCAATAAAGCGAGATGAGCTCCGTAACCCCAGAGTCGGCCACGACTGGACCTAATGGTCAGGGGTCCCTATACCTTTAACTATATGTACTGTAAGCTGCCCAGAGCAGCTGGGGGAAGATACTGATACTAGAACTTCTACAGTGGAACCTCGGGTTACAGACGCTTCAGGTTACAGAGTCTGCTAACCCAGAAATAGTACCTTCTGTTAAGAACTTTGCTTCAGGATGAGAACAGAAATTGCGTTGGCGGCAGTGGGAGGCCCCATTAGCTAAAGTGGTACCACAGGTTAAGAACAGTTTCAGGTTAAGAACGGACCTCCAGAACGAATTCAGTTCTTAACCCAAGGTACCACTGTACTATTATTATTATCTTGTGATTTTTTGTAGTTATTTTGGAATTTTTACTGCAATATTAGCTTACGAAATGTTATGGGTGGAGAAAATCACAGGGTTGCCGTAAACTATAATCCCACCCACAAACTCTCATTCACACACAGTCTGTCAATTTGGAGGGGGGGGGTCACACACCTCACCTGTGCTAATACTGGCAGTCTTTGGCCTGCACAGGCACACCTGGTGTATAGAGCCTCCAGCCACAGGCACTGTCTATCATGAAAATGGGTCCTTTGACTGGGAAGATTCATGCAGTCACTGTCATAGGATGATGATGGATTGTATCTCAGCTTGTCAGTCACTCTGACATTGCCTACAAAGAATAGGGGGAACAGAAATGCTTTTGAGGTGCGACTTCTGTATCAATCCTGAGCGCCATTCCATGGACTCTGCACCCCTGTTTCTGATGACAGGTGTACATTATCCTCACCCTCAGCGGAAAAGGCAATAAAGACGGAAGCCTGAGAGAGAGGAAAAGGTTTCTGGCTGCTTCCTGGGTGGGATTGCGGAAACCAAGAGCCGCTTCCGAGAAGGCCTCCCCCCTCCCCCCTCGTCTCGGGATTTCCTCTCCTCTCCAGGGGAACAATGGTTGGACTGGGCAGAAGCGCTGCGTCCGGACAGGGCAGGGACTTATGGGGTGGGAAGAGGATGGAGGTTACAGGAATGAAGGGGAGGGGGGACTGGACCCCCCACTTTCCAGGGATCCCTCTCTGGTCGCCCTGAAGGGGGGGTCGATTCCTGGGCGGGAGGGATAAGCCAAGGCGGCCCCCCCGGAGATTCCCCAAGTAAGCCACGATGGAGACGTGTCCCCAAAGACTGTTCTTCCTATCTCCCCCCCCACCCAGTGCTCCGCTTCCTCCCCCCTCCCTCTCTCCCGTAGTTTCCCCTGCACTCCGGCGCGACTGGCCCCTCACCCTGCTCGCCCCATCTCTCCATCCTACGGCCCCCCAACGGGAGTGGGGGAGGAACAGGGGGGTCTCTATCCTGGCTTCTCTCCGCGCCCCAGGGATGCCTGCGCGGGGGAAACGGGGCCAGGGAGTCCTCGTGGGTGGGCGCCCCATCTCCGCCCCTTCGCAGCACGCGTGCCGGGATCCAGGCCCCACGGAAGGCGCTTGGGGGAGCTGGAGGGGTCTTTGGGTCCTTTTCTCCCCCCTCCCCCCCGGGACCCCTTTACCTCTTTCTCCTCGCTCCCGATTCTCCTTTCCTGCAACATCCTAGCGCCCCCCCTACAGCTGTGGGGCAGAGCAGCAATCCGGAGAGGAAGCTCCACTTGCGGGAGAAGCAGGCAGGTTGGGAGGGGGCTCACCCCCCTCTCATTTCCGGAGCAGAAGCCGGATTGGAGGAGGAGGAGGAAGAGGAAGGGGGTGCAACGTATGGGGGGCGGGAATTGGGGTTGTGGGGGCGGGGTGAGAGGAGGATGTGCCCGGAGGGGAGGGAAAGTATTGAGGGGGGGAGAGGAAGGTTTTCCCCCTCCCCTCTTCCTTCTGGATTAGGAGAGCGGGGGAGGGGCTGATCCCGGAGATCCAGCTGCCAAGTGGGTCCCGTCCCTCCTACAAGGTTTGCATTGCAACATCCACCCCTCCCCCACCCCACGAGCTTAGATCCCTCCGTGTTTTAGGTCTTGGTGCTGTTCTAACCAGAAATGGAGGGGGCAGCTAAACGACCCCCCCCCCCCAATCCCAGCTCCCCACCCCAGCCTCTGACTAAGGCCAGGACAAGGACCGTGGACACAGGCACCGTCCCTGCACAACAGCCAAGAGGCTCAGAAAAGCAGCCGATACAATTGTAGCCAGAAGCGGATTCCAAAATCTGAGGGATCCCTTGGACCAGAAACAAGGAGACCAGCCAGGAAGAGGAGAGCAAAAGAGCAGCCAGTCGGCTTGGTCTTGATGGAAGACTGTCGCCACAGGACTCCCACCTGCCCCCAGGTGGAACAAGATGGAAGCCCCCAACAAAAGAAGACCCCAACTTTTATTAGCTCCGAATCCCCCATGCTACACCCCCAAGACTACATCATGACTACATCATTGACACATCACAAAGAGGAGGGGTTGAGGGAGGAGTTGTGGTGGTAACCTGAGTGTCTTGTCGATAGCCAGTGTGGTGCATAGGCGCCGACTCCATGGGGCCTGAGGGGGCCCGAGCCCCCTCAAAAATTTGTTTGGGGGGGCTCTGCCCCCCCAATAATCTCGGGCGCCCCTCCAGCAGAGCGCCACCGCCGCCCCTCCCCCAGCCCAAAATGCACAGGGTCGGGCTGCATGCCTCCTGCCCTCCCTCCCGAGCAAAAGCTCCACCCAATTTCCTTCGGAGCGGATTAATAGGCGCAGCACGCTCTCCCCTATTCGCTCACGAGGAGGCGGCGCCACTTTATCTGCATATTCATGAGCTTATTTATTATTCATGAGCTTTCCCGCCCCCCCCCCCAATATTTTTTATAAGTCCGCGCCCCTGGTGTGGTGTAGTGGTTAAGAGCGGTAGTCTCGTAATCTGGGGAACCGGGTTCGCGTCTCCACTCCTCCACAGGCAGCTGCTGGGTGACCTTGGGCTAGTCACACTTCTCTGAAGTCTCTCAGCCCCACTCACCTCACAGAGTGTTTGTTGTGGGGCAGGAAGGGAAAGGAGAATATTAGCTGAATAAATGCTTCAGTCTCTGGCTGCGCTCCTTTTGTTCCGCAGGGACCTGCAGACTCAGTCAGACGAGCTAGGTGGCAGAGCAGCCTCACACCTAGATTTTCCGTTACAATGTCTTATATAGATAATAAATGTGCATAAATGTACCAACCAAGCACATACATAGATATGTCAACCACATGTCTGGAGCAGCACAGGAAGACCGTCCTGAAACCATTTAGACTCCCAAACTGACCAAATGTTTTCTCTGCAAGGAGGGAGCGGGTGAGGGAACCTTTCCATTGTCTCAGGAATTGGGTAATCACCATCTCAATGGAATGGCCAGACTACCAGGAAAGGGAATCAGATAAGGCATTATCAGATAACCTGGCAGACAGGAAAAGCAAAAACATTCAAATTTCTGTTGTAGACCACCTTTTCTGTGATGTAGGTAAGATTTTTGTAGTAGGTGGTCTTGGGTTACGCCCCTTCTGTGATGAATGCAGGGGTGGTCTGGAGCTCCAGGTCAGGGAATTTAAAATGTCTATATAAGGGCTGGCACGCCTTGGTTCGGGGTCCTCCTCAGGGGAGCACCCTGTTGCAGCAGATCAATAAAGATCAGGCTTACTAGCTGCTTTGCTTCTCAATAGTCTCTGGATGTCTCTGTTATTTCCTCCTACCGATGCAGAACCCACAAGGGACTCTATAAAGGGCTCTTGTGTCCCCCATAAGGGAAGAAGGGCAGCTTTTGTTTACAACAGATGGCACCCCAGATGGGACCTTCGGTTGCCCGGATTCTGGGGGCAAGGAAGGACTGGTGATCCAGCGCGCAGCAGGCCATTTGCCAGGAGGAGCCACCAGTCCTCTGGAGACCCCAGGGTCTGGAATGAACTGGAGTTCCAGCGGGGCTAACCAGAGGAAGCAACGCTTGATCAGGCCGGCCACAAATTTATTTATTTTTTTAAAATAATCTTTATTGATTTAAATTACACACATATACAAAGAATTTGGAATCTCATACTGCATCTCCCCTTCCGGTCTGCTCCCCTTTTTCCCTCTTTCGGCTTATTGCCATCGCACCACAAGTCCCTGGGCTCTGAGCCTTCTTCCCTTGTGAGTCCCCCAGCTGGTGCCTCCCCCCACCAGCCAGTCCATAACAACAACAGCAGCCACAGCACTGTGGTCCTCTGATAGGAAAACTCCCGAGTAGCATGATTAAAGCAAAACTTCTGGGTCTATGGAAAAATACACTCTTTCCCAAACCCTGGAATAAGCAGGGCTCTGGGGTTGCCCCATGGAGTTCATGAGTGAAGATGACCCCCCCAGGAGATTTCCCTGGTAACTGCAGCCCCTCCTTTCCCCTCTTGAAATTAGGCTTGGGGGAAATCTCCCATTCAATTTCAGTATTTCAAGTTTTCTTCAGAACGCGCAGGGCAGGAGGCAGCGATGAAGTTCTGGTGAAGAAGCAGTGCTTGGAGATCATGCGGTGGGGGTGTGTGACAAAGTTTGGTGCAAAAATCAAAGGTACTTTCATCTAAAATCATACTCACCATTGTGAGATGCTGCCTTCATTATTTCATTATTATACAGTTTAACATATAAACACCAGAACATCAAATATACCTCATGCTTTTAGGAATGATTTCCTGCTGAATTCATTGCTCAGGGTGGACTCTGAGAGGAAGACGTCCCACACTCCATACATCTAAATGGGTTCTCCCATGTGAGAGTCCCTAGATGTTTCTTAATCACTCCAATATAAATAAAGCACTTTTTGCAGTCTTTTCATTTAAACTGCTTCTCCTGTCCATGAGTCTGTTGATTTTGAACTTCCACTAAGAGTGAACCTCTATCTAATTTCCTGATATTTATATGGGTTGTCTTTTGTGTGAGTTTGTTGACATAAATCAAGGCTTCCACTCTGGCTGAAGCTCCTTCTACAGTCCATACCTTTAAATGGTTTCTCCCCTGTGTGTCTGCTGTTGTTTGCTAAGATTTCCACTCAGAGTGAAGCATTTAGTATTTACTCCATACTTTTAAATGGTTTCTTCCGTGTGAGTCCGTTGATGAGTTCTAAGTTTTCCATTATCACTAAAGCTCTTTCCGCACTCCATACATTTAAATTGTTTCTTACCGATGTGAGCATGTTGATGTCTTCTAAGGTTTCCACTATAACTGAAGCTCTTTCCACACTCCATACATTTAAAAGGTTTCATCCCTGTGTGAGTCTGTTGATGGCTGCTAAGGCTTCCACTATCACTAAAGCGCTTTCCACACTCCATACATTTAAATGGTTTCTCCTCTGCGTGAATCCATTGATGTCTTCTAAGACTTCCACTGTGACTGAAGCGCTTTCCACACTCCATACATTTAAATGGTTTCTCCCCTGTGTGAGTCTGTTGATGTCTGCTAAGGCTTCCACTATCACTAAAGCTCTTTTCACACTCCATACATTGAAATGGTTTCTCCCCTGTGTGAGTACGTTGATGTCTTCTCAGGTGCCAACTCTGAATGTAGACGTTTCCACACTTTATACATTTAAATGGTTTCTCCTCTGTGTGAGTCCATTGATGTCTTCTAAGTTTTCCATTATCACTAAAGCTCTTTCCACACTCAATACATTTATAAAGTTTCTCCCCTGTGTGTTCCCGTTGATGTCTTCCAAGGTTTCCACTATTACTAAATTCCTTTCCACACTCCATACATTCATATGGTTTCCCCCCTGTGTGAGTCCGTTTGTGCAATTTAAGGTTTCCACTCTGACTGAAGTTCTTCCCATACTCTCTGTGTGAGTTTTCTCTCTGTGTGAGTCCACTGGTGTCTTCTAAGTTTTGCATTGAAACACAAGCTCTTTCCGCACTCAATACCTTTAAATGGGTTCTTTCCTTTTTCTGTTCGTTGATGTGAACTATGTGTGCTCATTCAGTGAAGCATATTCCACATTTCACACATTTTAATGGCTATTCCTAATGAAACGAAAGGTGCCCTGTCCCCTGCAATTCTGTCTTCTCCATCACCTTTTTCAGAGTGGGCAGAAAGGAAATCCTGTTTGGGTTTCAGGAAAGAAAACACAGGGGGGGGAAAGGGCACATCAACCGCCATTAGCACCTTCTCTTATTTCAACATCTCCTACATTCTCCCATGTCCTCCCCATGTTCCCAATTTTTAAGAAATGAAAATGGTATGATGTCAAATCCTAGTAATGCATCAGCAACCTTTCATAATCCTCAATCATCTTTAATAACACAGCATGATCTTGGAATACTGTTGTCCTGTGGGACTGCCTTTCAAATCAAGTGGTTGCCCCCGTTTACACCTCTAGATCTTCATGAATCACCCGCACAGTCCCACTGACCTCAGGAGGTCCATATGGACCATTTTGGGAGACCCAGGTCTATGTCTTTTCTGGGGACCGTGGTCTGGGTCAGTCAGAGAACTAGTGACAAGGCTTGGTGCTTGGCGCCAGCTGAATGGGTGCTCAGGGAAGCTCCTGTTCTTGGAGATGGACCTCTGTCTAAATGCCTCACATTGCATGGAGAGAGCAGGAGAAGCAGAAGGAAAGCAGATGGCAAATGGGAATCCCAGATGGAAACACCCACCCCAATGGTTCTTTATAATGATGATGTGCTGCCTGATCCTCTGCTTGTCTTCTGACAGAGGACTATCCTAATCTGGCACTGAAAGGCAGGATATTCAGGGCAGGGAGATAACTGTTCTTCATGGTAGGTAGCCATTTTGGTCTGACACAGTTGAAGTAAAAAATTAACAAAAATAGTCCAGTAGCACCTTAGGGTCCTGGGAGAAAAGCATTGAGAAACCTAGACGGCATCTTAAAAAGCAGAGACCTCACCTTGCCAACAAAGGTCCATATAGTTAAAGCTATTGTTTTCCCAGTGGTGTTTATGGAAGTGAGAACTGGACCATAAAGAAGGCTTATCGCAAAAGAATGGATGCTTTGAATTATGGTGCTGGAGGAGACTCTTGAGAGTCCCATGGACTGCAAGAAGATCAAACCTCTCCATTCTGAAGGAAATCAGCCCTGAGTGCTCACTGGAAGGACAGATCCTGAAGCTGAGGCTCCAAGACTCTGGCCACCTCATGTGAAGAGAAGACTCCCTGGAAAAGACCCTGATGTTGGGAAAGATGGAGAGCACAAGGAGAAGGAGACAACGGAAGACGAGATGGTTGGACAGTGTTCTCGAAGCTACCAGCATGAGTTTGACCAAACTGCGGGAGGCAGTAGAAGACAGGAGTGCCTGGCGTGCTCTGGTCCAGGGGGTCACGAAGAGTCGGACACAACTAAACGAATAAACAACAACAGCAGCACTTACGGATCAAGTGCTTGCACACTTCATGTGCTTGCACACTTCTTCATATAGTGAAGGGTAGTGGGAGATGGTAGTAGGAGTACCTTTCTGAGAAAAACCCCAGCCCACCCTCCCACGATATACAAGGGTCTGGTGACATCTGTTTCAGTGTATCTGAAGAAGTGTGCATGCACACGAAAGCTTATACCTAGAACAAAATTAGCTGGTCTCTAAGGTGCTACTGGACTATTTTTTAATTTTTTATTTCAAGTGCTTCAGACCAATACGGCTACCTACCTGAATCTAGATGTCATGGGGTGTTGGGGAGCAGTAGTTCCTTTGGTGGTGGTCATGTCCTGCACCTTCTGGGGTCATTTTTCCACCCTTGGTGCCCACCCTGCACTCAGGTCTCACCTGTGGCTTCCAGAAGCTGTCAGCATGCAACAGGGGTTCAAGCAACGGCTTCAACCGGCCGGCTAAACCAGGTGAGGAAAGCTGATGGGTCTCAAATCCTTGGGGGGCTGGGGGATTCTGCTGCACGTGAAGTCAAGCCCTGGTGGATGGAGAGGAGGAGAACAACCGTGAATCCCACAGTCCAGAAGGCAGATTCTGCCCGTGCAGAAGAGGAACGTGAAGGGCAGGTGGGGCACGTCCACCTGGAGGCTTTTTATCTAGTCCCAGGTTTACTCTGACATTGAATTATATATAAATTACAGTATTGAAATGCGCCTGCTCCCACTTCATATTCTGATATTACTCTACTCTGCTTGTCTGTTTCTTACTTGAGTGCTGTTTTGGAATGCTAAGTCAGAGTTACATTTTTGCTATTTTTGGATCCTGTTATGCTTATCCGTCTTCGGCTGCGCAAAGAGGGAGAACTGTGCAGCGCCCCTTCAGCGAGGCGCCTGTCCTGGCTTCTGCCTTAGCCTCTTCAACCTGCTGCCCTTGGCGCTGTTATCCCAGAAGCCAGAACAGCCACACAGTATCCCAGAAGCCAGATTCCTCTTGCTGTTCTGGCTTCTGGGATTCAAAAATCTTTTTTTCTTGGATTCCTCCCCCCAAAACTAGGTGTGTCTTATAGAGCAAAAAATACGGTAGGTACCGCTCCGGCGGGAAGGTAAACGGCGTTTCCGTGCGCTGCTCTGGTTTGCCAGAAGCGGCTTAGTCATGCTGGCCACATGACCCGGAAGCTGTACGCAAGCTCCCTCAGCCAATAAAGCGAGATGAGCTCCGTAACCCCAGAGTCGGCCACGACTGGACCTAATGGTCAGGGGTCCCTTTACCTTTAACTATATGTACTGGAAGCTGCCCAGAGTGGCTGGGGGAAAATACTAATACTATAACGTCTAGAGTGGTACCTCGGGTTACAGGAGCTTCAGGTTACAGACTCTGCTAACCCAGAAATAGTACCTTTAGTGAAGAACTTTGCTTCAGGATGAGGGCAGAAATTGTGCTCCAGCGGCGTGGTGGCCCCATTAGCTAAAGTGGTGCTTCAGGTTAAGAACAGTTTCAGATTAAGAACGGACCTGCAGAACAAATTCACTTCTTAACCCGAAGGACCACTGTACTATTATTATTATCTTGTGATTTTTTGTAGTTATTTTGGAATTTTTACTGCAATATTAGCTTACGAAATGTTATGGGCAGAGAAAATCACAGGGTTGCCGTAAATTATAATCCCACCCACAAACTTTCATTCACATACAGTCTGTAAATTTGGGAATGACACACACCTCACCTGTGCTAATACTGGCAGTTTTTGGCCTCCACAGGCACACCCGGTGTGTAGAGCCTCCAGCCCCAGGCACTGTCTATCATGAAAATGGGTCCTTTGACTGGGAAGATTCATGCAGTCACTGTCATCGGATGCTGAAGGATAGTATCTCAGCTTGTCAGTCACTCTGACATTGCCTATGAAGAATAAGAGGAACAGAAATGCTTTTGAGGTGCAACTTCTGTATCAATCCTGAGAGCCATTCCATGGACTCTGCACCCCTGTTTCACATCCCCTGTGTGAGTCTGCTGATGTAAACTTAAGTGTCCACTCTGACTGAAGCTCTTTCCACACTCCATACATTTATGTGGTTTCTCCCCTGTGTGAGTCCGTTGATGAGTGCTAAGTGCATTACTCCGACTGAAGCTCTTTCCACATTCCATACATTTATATGGTTTCTCCCCTGTGTGAGTCCGCTGGTGTATATTGAGGAGTCCACTCTGACTAAAGTTCTTCCCACACTCCCTGCATTGGAATCCATTCTTGCCCATGTGACTCCGCTGATGTGTTCTAAGTTTTCGACTATCAGTGAATCTTTTCCCACACTCCATACCTTTCAATGGTTTCTCCCCTGTTGGAGGTTGTTGATGTGAACTATGTGTGCTCATTCAATGAAGAATATTCTGCATGTCACACATTTTAATTTCTATTCCTAATGAAACTAAAGGTACCCCATTCCCTGGAGTTCTGACTGTCTTCTCCATCTCCTTCTTCAGAGTGGGAAGAAAGGGAATCCTGTTTGGGTTTCAAGGAAGAGACCTAAGGGAAAGAAAATAAATCAAGCTCCATTAGCACCTTCTCCTATATCAACATCTCCTATATTCCCCCACCTCCTCCCCATGATCCCAATTTTTTGGAAATGAAGTTGTAATGTTAACAAATGATAGTAATTCATGAGCAGCTTTCATAATCCTCAATCAATGTTAATAAAGCAGCATGATTTTTAAAAGAATGATGTGCTGTCTGATCTCATGCCCATCTTCTGACGCAAGACTATCCTAAAATGACACTGAAAAGCAGATATTCAAGGCAAATAGATAAACTGTACTTAGTGGAATATGTAGTACCTTGAATAAGTAGTATTAATTTACTTATTGCCTGAAGTTGTGTTTTTTCTAGAGACGAATTTATTCCGGTTCTGTCTCAAATATCATAATTATATTGTGTTTTGGGGTGTTAGGAGAGCATTAGTTCCTTTGGTGGGGGTCATGTCATGCACGTTATGGGGTAATTTATCCATCAATGGTCCCCACCCTACACTCAGTTCCCACCTGTGGCTTCCAGAAGCTGTCAGGATAGAATAAGGGTCACAAGCCCAGGAACGGCTTCAACCGGCCGGCTAAACCAGGTGAGAATAGATGGTCTCAAATCCTTGGTGGGTTGGGGAATTCTGCTGCAGGTGTAGGCAGGCCCTGGTGGATGGAGAGGATGAGAACAACAGTGAATCCCACAGTCCAGAAGGCAGATTCTGCCCATCCTGCAGAGGAAAGTGAAGGGCAGATGGGGCTCGTCAATCTGGGAAGGGAGGTCCTCGAGAAGGAAAACTAAACCTTCACTGCCTGGTGAGTTATCTTCAGGAAAAGAAAAGGCTATACAAATCCAGAGTGGAGTCTCTAAGATAGTTGCATGGTGTCCTGCACACCTCCTTCCAGCCACTCCAGCAGCCAAGCTGGTGCCAAACGTACTGATCTGCTTTCCTTGGGACCATATTAGCCAGGCTGAGAAAGGGGTCTTGTTGTCTAGGCAGCCCAGGACCCCCAAACACACTGCCCAGGCAGTGCTGCTAACACAGCAGTTTCAGGCGGAGAGATGAGCTCAGACGTGTGTATCAAAATCGCTCCAATGTGGATGTGCTATTTACATCATATGTCACTGTAAAAGTATTCAAAATATTTGTCTTTTGAAGAAAAGACCACCAAGTATTGGATGGCCCCTTCAAAGCTAATGAAAGACTTGTGCCTGGAGCTTTTGGGGGTGCAGGACCAGGAAAGCTTCTGCCAGCATGATCCTTCCAACTGGGATTCAGGCCTCATCATGTGACAGAAACTGCCCTCGTTGCTCTGGTTGATGATCTCCAATGCGCTAGAGTCTGAAGGGAAAGCTGTTTCCTGGTTCTGCTAGATCTCTCAGTGGCTTTGGAGACCTTTGGCCATGGTGTCCTACTGAACCCTCTAGGGGAGCTGGGGACCCTGCTATGCAGTGGTTCCCCTCCTTCCTCCTGGGCCATGTCCAGAAAGTGGTGTTGGGGGATGACTGTTCTGACCCCTGGGCTCTCACTTGTGGGGTTCCTCAGGGCTCCGTCCTCTCCCCCATGCTTTTTAATATCTATATGAAGCTGCTGGGAGAGATCATCAGGGTTTTGGGGCTGGGTGATCACCAGTATGTGGGTGATCCCCAGCTCTTCTTCTCGTTTAAATCGGAGCCAGTGAAGGTGGTGAATGCCCTGTGTTGGTGCCTGGAGGTGGTTTGAGGATGGGTGGCAGCTAACAGATTGAGCTTGAATCCTGACAAGACAGAAGTACTGTCCCTGGGGAACAGGAGGTGGGCAGGTGGGGGGGCTGGTCCTGATGGGGTAATTGTGCCCCTAAATAACCAGGTGTGCAGCCTAGGGGTCATTTTGGACTCACAGCTGACCATGGAGGCGCAGCTCAATTCTGTGTCCAGGGCAGCTGTCTAGCAGCTCCATCTGTAACGCAGGCTGAGTCCCTCCTTCCCCGCACACTGTCTTGCCAGAGTGGTGCATGCTCTGGTTATTTCCGGCTTGGACTACTGCTATGTGGTCTACATGGGACTACCTTTGAAGGTGACCCAAAACTGCAACTGAATGGGAGCAGCTGCCAAGACCACATATCACTGTTCCTAAAGGATCTTACTTGGCTCCCAGCAGATTTTCAAGCACATGTCAAACTGTTGGTGCTGACCTTTAAGTGGCATGGCTGCATTTTCCAGGCAAAGAAAAGCATTGATCTAATGAAGGCTTCCTGAAACTCGGCAGTTTCCTTTCTGCTGAGAGCTGGTGGTGGGATCAGTTGCGATGAGGTTATGAAGAACCTTTCTTGTTTCATGGAACCAGATGAAGCTGGTTTAAACTGGAGTGAGCCAGGCTTGTTATCCAGTCCCAAGGTTACTCTGATATTTAATGGAATATAAATTACAAGGCTTAAAGGCGCCTGGTCCCACTTCCTAGTCTGCTATTTCTCTACTCTGCTTGTGTGATTCTTAGTTGAGAGCTGTTTTGGTATGCTAAGTTAGGGTTTTACGTAAGTTAAGTTTTTGCTATTTTTTGAATCCTGTTATGCTTCTTTGCCTTCAGTAATAAATTTATTTGCTGAATGAGATTGTTATGGAGCAGCAAGATCTGCAACCTGAAGCCCTCAACAGCCTCGGCCCTGTAGACCTGAAGGAGCATCTCCACCCCCATCGCTCAGTCTGGACAGGGAGGTCCTCCTTCGAAGGTCTTCTGCTGATTCCACCCTGGGAGAAGCGAAGTTACAGGGAAGCAGGCAGAGGGCGAGGAAATGGGCAACATTCTGACATTTAGAAGACAGCTGAAGGCAACCCTCTATCGGGAGGTTTTTAATGTCTGATGTTTTACTGTCTTTTCTTTGTACTGGAACCAGGCAGTGGAAGAGAAACTTAAAGATGGAAGCCCGAGAGAGAGGAAAAGGTTTCTGGCTGCTTCCTGGGTGGGATTGCGGAAACAAAGAGCTGCTTCTGAGAAGGCCTCTCCCCTCCCCTCTTCCTCTTTCCTCTCCTCTCCAGGGGGACCAATGGTTGGACTTGGCAGAACCATTGCGTCTGGGCAGGGCAGGGGCTTATGGGGTGGGAAGAGGATGGAGGTTGCAGGAAGGAAGGGGGGACTGGACCCCCCACTTTCCAGGGATCTGTCTCTGGTCACCTTGAAGGGGTGGCCGATTCCTGGATGGTAAGGAGAAGTCAAGACGGCCCCTCCAGAGAAACCCAGCAGGTGCCACCATGGAGAAGTCTCCCCAAAGACTGATTTCCTATCTCTCCCCCCCCCCCATTGCTGCCCTTTCCTGCCCCAGGGATGCTCCCCCTCCCCACTTCCTCGACTCCCTCCCTCTGTCCCAGAGTCTCCCCTGAACCCAGAGGCCTCCCTTGGCGCGGCTCAGCCCTCATCCCCCATCTTTCCATCCTGGGGGGCCACCCCAAGACTAGCAGAGGAGGGACAGGGGGTCTCTATCTAGGCGTCCCTCACGCCCGTTAACCCTCCTTTATCCGTGCGAAACCCACAGGGCCCCAGGGATGCCTTCGCGGGGAAAACGGGGCAAGGGGGCCCTCGTGGGGACCCCCTGCGTAGGCGTCCCATGTCCGCCGCTGCCAAGGCGCCTAAGGGGCCATGGAAAGCCCCCTTCGCAGTACACGTGCAGGGATCCAGGCCCTGCCGACGGGGCCCACGAAAGGCGCCTTGGGGGAGCTGGCGGGGGTCTCTGGGTCCTTACCCCCTCCCTCTCCGCCCCCCGCGACCCCTTTACCTCTTTGTCCTCGCTCCCGATTCTCCTTTCCTTTCCCGCAACATCCACCGGGCGGGGGTTCCCTCCCCTGCCGCCCCACCTTTCCTTTCCAAAGCGCGCTCCCCTAGAGCTACGCCGCAGAGCAGCAATCCGGCGCAGAAGCTCCACGTCCGGGAGAAGAAGGGAGGTTGGGAGGGGGGCTCTCTCCGCTCATTGCGGAAACAGAAGCCGGATTGGAGGAGGAGCAGAAGGAAGAGGTGCGACATACGGGGGGGGGGGGTTGTGGGGGCGGGGTGAGAGGAGGATGTACCGGGAAGGGAGGGATAGAGGGGGGGAGGAGACGAAGGTTTCCCCCCTCCCTTCTTCGTTCAGGGGATCAGGAGAGCGGGGGAGGGGCTGATCCTGGCAATCCAGCTGCAAAGTGGGGTCCCCCCCTACAATGTTTACATTGAAAATCCGTCCGGAGGGGCCACCCCAAGACGAGCAGGGGAGGGACAGGGGGGTCTCTATCCAGGCGTCCCTCACGTCCGTTAACCCTTTCATGGCCCACCTCTCTCCGTGGGGAACCCACAGCGCCCCAGGGATGCCTGAGGGGGGGGAATGGGGCGACAGCGCTTCATTGGGATCCCCTGGGTGGGCTTCCTAAGGGTCCAAGGAAAGCCCCCTTCGCAGCACGCGTGCCGGGATCCAGGCCCCACGGAAGGCGCTTGGGGGAGCTGGCGGGGGTCTCTGGGTCCTTTTCTCCCCCTCCTCCCCCCGCAATCCCTTTACCTCTTTGTCCTCGCTCCCGATTCTCCTTTCCTGCAACATCCACGGGGGGGGGGGTGTTCCCCTGCCGCCCCTCCTCCCCTTTCCGAAAGCGCCCCCCCCCCGAGCTACGGGGCAGAGCAGCTCCACGTCCGGGAGAAGCAGGCAGGTTGGGAGGGGGGCTCTCTCCGCTCATTCCGGAAACAGAAGCCGGATTGCGGGGAGGAGCAGAAGGAAGAGGTGCGACATACGGGGGGGGGGTTGAGGATTGTGGGGGCGGCGTGAAAGCAGGTTGTGCCGGGAAGGCAGGGAAAGAATTGTTTGCGGGGGAGAGAAAAAGGTTTTCCCCCTCCTCACTTACTTCTGGGGCTCAGGAGAGCGCGGGAGGGGCACTCCAGCTGCAAAGTGGGCCCCCCCTACAATGTTTACATTGCAAAATCCTTCCCTCCCCCCGCCCCACACGCCATGATCTTAGATCCATTCCATGTTTTAGGTATTGGTGCAAATTGAGCAGCGGGTTGGGCTCTGTGACTCCTGTGTTACGGGGAAAATGGGGCTTGGGCTTTTGCACACACACACACACACACACACACAGAGAGAGAGAGAGAGAGAGAGAGAGAGAGAGAGAGAGAGAGAGAGAGAGAGAGCCGACACAATTCCTCCCTTGTGTCTCCGTCGGAGGTAACACAATGCGGCCCGGAAGAAAGCAAGGCAGCTGTTGATCTGTTTGCAGGCAGAGCCCCCCCCCCTCTCCATGCGAGGAGTGAAGCAGCCCAGAACTAAAGCGCGTTGCAATTTGTACACCCTCAAATAATCGCCCCCCCGTCACAGAGAGAGCACCCCAAAAACATCCCCGGTTGTGCCACAAAGTGAGTTGTACATGGAAATCAGATCAGAGTCCGAGTTCGTGTTTTGGCAACATGACAAGTCTGTCTGTCCGTCGGGATGCCTGACGATTCCTGCTCGCTGCCTTTTCCTGGCCAGCCGGAGAGATCATCGGAAAGGGTGGATTTCTTGACTCCAGAATCCATCATCGGAGACCCGTTTCATTCAGGCCTAGAGATCTGCTCTTTCGCCCAGTCTGCTTGGATCATGTGGATCATCAATGGATCATCCATGATGTCATACCCATCTCACGGAGGGGGCGGGGGCTCAAAATGAATCTCCTGCCACGTGTCTGGGGGAGTCTGGAGGCTGACGGGGGTCAGACAGGGCTGCTGTTTTGCTCTCCGTACTATTTCAGCTCAGGTTTTACTGAAATGGGTGGATTTATTGAAGAAACGGGGCTACGCTGTAAAGAGGCAAATGTGTATACTTTGTTACCACCCAGTGAGTTGTGTTGCAAAGGCCATTTGCAGAAAGGCTCCTATTGTGTCACCTGCGGCTACATGCCGGAGTTTGGGTCTTTTTGCGGAAATGTGTCTGTGTAAATGCACTCATCCCCATGCATTTACAATGGCAAGACATTAAATCCCATGAGATCCACAAGCACCAGAACCATAAGCCCACATAGGAGTCCAAAAGCACAGAACGAAGCAGCCCTTAATCCCTGCCTAGCTAGCTGTCAAAAGCTGGGTGTCCAACAACAACAACAACTTTTTTTGTACCCCACCCATCCAACTGAATTGCTCCAGCCACTCTGGGCGGCTTCCAAAAGAATAAAAGAAAAGATAACCCAACATAAAACATTAAAAGCTTCCCGATACGGAGCTGCTTTCAGGCGTCAATGGAGGCCGTATAATGGTTTATCTCCCTGACATCTGGTGGGAGGGCGTTCCACAGGGCAGTCACGACAACCCAGAAGGCCCCCTGTAACCTCACTTCTCGCAATGAGGCACCTGCCAGAATGAAGCAGGGCCACCTGGAGGAATTTTACCCTTATGCTTTCTGTATAATCAGTTAGCCATATATAACCATATATAACCATATAGCACCATATATCCTTATAATGCTTTTTATCCATGTTTGAATCATGAAGGCTTCTGCAAAGCTTAGGGCAAAATGCTTAGATTTGAAAAATCCAAAATGAACTCTGCCCCAGTTCTCTCCCCTTGTTCTTTTCAACGTCTCGCTAACATAAGGGGGGAAGCAATACATCTGCTGTGCTGGCATTTTCCTCCTGTCCAGACAGGGTCCTGAGCAGCTAAAAACAGGAAGATGCTAACCGCAAAATGTGTCGGAATCAAGCCTAGTCAGAGGAATTGGCCACTCTCCAGGGGCCCGGCTTGAATTCCTTGTTGACCTCCCCGTCTGCGTCTCCCGGCAAGATCAGGTGAGATCTCTATGGCGATCCTCCTCTAGCGTGAGAAGAACACACCACTCCTCCCCTCTTCCCTGCCATCCCCAGGGAGGGGAAAGAGACACTCAGAAATGTATTTACATGCCTTTATTTCTGTCTTTTCCAGCAGTACAGAGAAACATATCTGCACTCTCTGAACACCAACTGCAGAGAGAGAAACTCCACCCCTGTACTTCCAGTACAGGTCAGACGACACACTGAGCTAACATCCGCTGCTCAGTACAGTGAATAGACTGTCCCTTTGTTCCCACGGTACAGTCCCAAACATCAACATCCTGTCTGGCTCTCCAGCCAGCTGGAGCTCGCTGCTGCATTGCTCCTTTTTCGTAACATCCTTCCCCAAAAGAATCAATGCGTGTTGTTGCGAGCAAAGCGTGATCCAGAGAAGAAAACAAACAGTTGTTATACACATAACACTCCCCTGTTGTTTCAGTTCCACCCTTGGAACTCCCTGCCACTGGTTTCCCCAGTGTACCTCTCTGGTTGTCTGGCTTCCAAGGAATGAGTGCTTCTGCATTACCTTGGTTAGCAACTCTCCGTTGTGTCTTTGTCTCTGACTTGGACACAGCTCCAACCTGTCCTCGGTTGTGTACAACAGCAACACATGCAACAGCTAAGTTAGCAAATTCTTTTGAGTACCTCTTGGGTGGTACAGCCTTTGTAACCCTCTCAGACCTGCGTATGAGGTGCTGATCCTCTCTGCTCACTGGTTCAGCCTCTGGACTCTCAGGAGAACCAGTACCCATGGTAAACAGTGGTTCATCCTTCATCTGTGAAGGCCTAGCAATTATGTGAGATTTCCTCTCAATGACTGTTTCAACTGAGCTCTTTGAGCTATCACTGTCACTCTCAGTACCAGTAATCAGTAAAATCATCATCATCATCTGAATCGTCCCCTGTGGGAAATGTGTGAACAATTACTCTCTCCTGTTCAGGAGCACTCTCTAGAAATTTTGTGAGAATCACCTGACCAGATTCAGACAAAATTACTCTGTAGAGACCCTTTTCATATCCCACAAAAATGCCTCTGGCATTCGAAAGTTGGTCAAGACTAAAACTTTCCTTGTTGGGCCGAATTGCTGCGATAAAGATGAATGTATTGCCAAAAATGTTGTTTCTGTTTCAGACCCTACAGATTGTGGACAGAGTGGAATGTTTTACAAAGTGGCAGAGAGATATTTCTAAATTTGTCTGGCAGGGCAAAAAGCCCCGAATAAAATTTAAAATACTAACTGGTGCTAAGGAGAGAGGGGGGTTTGCCCTGCCAGATTTGAGGTTGTATTATGAATCTGCAGCTTTCTGCTGGTTGAAAGATTGGCTTCTTCTTGAGAACACAAAATGTTCCTGTTTGGCAGATGTTGCGTAGGGGAGCTTAACGGCTGAATACAGTTCCTTTCTCCTTTTTATTAGGGGAAAGGTCGGACTAATGTTCAGACTGAAGAAAGCAGAAGTTGGGAGGGAACTCTTTACATGATCAGGGGGCAAGGCTTGAATGCGCTCATTGGTTTTATTTTTGCTGCCATGTGCGATTGTATTCGATTATGTCATGATCTATGACGTATGTACTCAGATATAAAGCCTCAGGGCGCTAGAGCTGGGCGGCCCAGTCTCTGGAAAGGATTCCACAGGGTCAATTATTGCTCAGCAATAAATATCACTTTCTTTTTCTCCACTGCTGCGTCTGTCAATTCTGGGACACAATTTGAGTGGGTCACTGGTACCTTAAAAATCCTTGCTACAAGAAGGCCCTCGGAGCTGGACCTCAGTGTCCGGGCTGAGCGATGGACGTGGAGACGCTCCTTCCCTTCTACTGGGCTGAGACCATTTGGGGCTTTCAAGGTCGGCGCCAGCACTTTGAATGGTGCTCGGAAATGGACCGGGAGCCAGTGAAGATTTCTTAGGACCTGTGTTCAGGGACCAGCTGTTAGGGGGCCAAAACTGAATGTATCCCTTGCCGGAAGTAATCCATAAACCTCTCCTCCTCCGCCTTCTCGGGATGCCATTGGTGCGCGATGCTCCGGCTCTCGGGAGAGGGAGAGGCGTGAGTTGGGTGCGCTCGGCTTGCCAAGGGTTAAACGGAAACGAGCTAGATTCCTAGAGAGGAAAGTAAGACGGGGGGGGCAGGGTCCTCCAGAGCGAAAGCCCAACCCCTCCCTTTCCTGCAAGAAGTCGGGCGTGTGGGGGTCCCGTTGGTTCGGCTCTGCAGAGGCTGCCTGGGGGGGGGCGCCTGCTGGGATCCGGTGAGTCTCCTCTCTCCCAGGATAGGGCCCATGGGGAGAGCGGGGGTCCCAGCGCTGCATGGCGAGAGGGGGGCAAGTCAGGGCGCGGAGAGTCGCAGGAGGGCGGCAGCTGGCTCTTCCTTTGCATGGATGCGCTGCTGGCCCCTTGGGGAGGGGTCTGGGGTCCAGGAGCGGGGAAATGCATGCAAATAAACCCCATTCAGATGTATGGATCAGTCCCCTTGTATAACAGAGGTCGTCCGTGGATGGAAACATTTGGACATGAAATATACCCTGGTCCCTAAAATCTCGCCTGTGCAAGGAAAGAAGACGGAGGGCAGAGAAGAGAAAGCGCTTCCTCTTGCAGGGCAGAGTAAAACCTGTGGAACTCCCTCCCACAAGAGGCAGAGGCCACCAGTGGTTGCAGGAATTGATGTATAGGTTGGGGGGGTTGCCCCTCCAGCAGATATCATGCACATGCAGCCCACTAGCAAAATCAGCACAATCACTTTTGTGACTTTTGTGATTTGTCCCCACAAAACACTTCATCACAGTTTCTTCCTGCCTATTCAAATGGCCTTTGCTGCACAATACGAAATGTAGCAATTCAGTGATTAATGTATCTATGTACTGGCTCACTGGGGAAACTTCAGAACATGTGAGCTCAGCTACTCAGCAGCCCCTCTGCCTGAGTGATAATCCCTGGCATCCTGATACCCGAGTGCCAGACAGGTAGCCATTCCAGAAATACCAAACCCAGATGAAGACAACTTGGCTGGGAAACAGGGAAATGTAAATATCTCCTTTTTTTCACTTGATGGGTGTTTGGTGGAGAGCAAGGGGAACCATGGGGCAGGGTCCAGGATGCTCAGATTGCTGCCACCAGACCTCCCCTTTAATGATGTAACCATGAATGTATTAGTGATGTAGTTTGGGGGGATGTAACATGGGGATTAAATGTAAAGGGTAAAGGGACCCCTGACTGTTAGGTCCAGTTGCGGACGCCTTTGGGTTGCAGTGCTCATCTCGCTTTATTGGCAGCTGACGGTTGTCTGCAGACAGTTTCCGGGTCATGTGGTCAGCATGACTATGCCGCTTCTGGCGAACCAGAGCAGTGCACGGAAACACCATTTACCTTCTCGCCACAGCAGTACCTATTTATCTACTTGCACTTTGACGTGCTTTCGAACTGCTAGGTTGGCAGGAGCAGGGACTGAGCAACGGGAGCTCACCCCGTCACGGAGATTCAAACCGCCAACCTTCCGATTGGCAAGCCCTAGGCTCTGTGGTTTAGACTACAGCGCCACCCACTAATAAAAGTTTGGGTTCTCTTTTGTACAGGGCTCCCATCTTGTTCCCCCTTGTGGCAGGTGGGAGTCCTGTGGCGACAGTCTTCAATCAAGACCAAGCCGACTGGCTGCTGTTTGCTCTGGTATTCCTGGCTGGTGTCCTTGTTTTTTGTCCAAGGGAGCCCTCAGATTTCTCCGTTAGCACAATCAAGGTGATGTTCAGAGAGGAGGAGGCTGATCCGTGGAGGAGGAGGAGGAGAGGGCGATGGGGGGCTCCTCTGCTGTGTCTCCCCCATAGGAGGCTGTCATGAGACAAAGGTTCTTGAGAGCAGGAGCAGTAAGGCCTACATCTTTCAAGCCTGTTGGCTGTTAACTGTTAACAGCTAATTGCTGAGTCACTGTAACTCAGGACTCATCTCGAGTGATGACTCATTCTCCCTAGAAAAGTAGCCAGTCTCTCTGTGGACCTCAGGAGCTGAGTAGTATTGCTTTGTGATGTTGCTGTGAATGTGTAGCGGAGTCGCCTTCAAGGGCAGTTCCACACAGAGAGCGTTGCCACCATCCCATCTGGCGCAGAGCAGGGAAGACCAGCGCCATGTCCTCTCTGTCCCAAAAGGTCTGTGGGGTGGGGAACTAGCCTGAGCTGGACATGGGCCTCAAGTGACCATGATGGACCCAGGAGTGCCCTCAAGTATTCATGACTGGGGAGGGGGAGTGTTAAGCAATGTAACGTCATCATCGTTACTGCTTGTTCCCTGCCTGTCATCTGAATTTCCAAGAGCAGATTACAATTTTCTTTAAAAAGCAATAAGAACAGTTGAAAACGCATTACACTCATAGAAAGGCGAGTTCCACTTTATTTGCTTTTGAGTGCTGACCTTTGACCCCACCCACATGTGATTTGGCCCTCAGAAGTTAGCCAGATAAGGAAAGAAAGGGGCTCTGAAGTGGGGTTGGGCAGGAGAGCAACTCTTGAGGAGTCCTGGGTTAGGACCCCCACTATAACCCAATGCTCAGATAACACTCAGTACAAATGACTCACTTGTCAGTCACAGTTCTGACTTCATTCCTTGATTGAAAACTCTGAAAGGCAGGAGCAAAGACCAACAGTTCCCTGCACATTTTGCATGGTCACTTTCCCTCCAGGAGGGCTGGAGACTTACTTCACCTTCTCCTTTTTATAGAAACCTCAGAGTCTGGGTTGTGGTGCAGTCCAGAGCTGGCTCTTCCAAGACTCATACATACTTCCTCGCGGAACATTTTTCTCCTCCAGGCAATATGTCAGTTTTGTAACAGAACAATGTATTCGGTTTGTAGAATTCCCTAGCACCTCTGATTTGGACAGACAGAACTTGGCAGAAGATCAAGGGATTCCTTCATCTCTCTTGGAGGCTTCCTGAGAGCACAGATGGATGAGCAAGACTCAGCTGGCCCTGGAGCAGGAAGAGGCCAGGCCATGGAAACGGGGAGCAGTGGGAGATTCTGGGGGAAAACTGTGCAGAAGATCCCGGGAGAGGAGGACACTCTCCACTCAGAGGTGCAGAGCAAGCAATTGAGGCAGTTCTGCTCCCAGGAGGCCAAAGGACCCCGGAAGGTTTGCAGCCGACTCTACTGCCTTGACCATCAGTGGCTGAAGCCAGAAAGGCACACGAAAGCTGAGATGCTGGACCTGGTGATCTTGGAGCAGTTCCTGGCTGTCCTTCCTCTGGAGATGGAGAGCTGGGTGAGGGAATGCGGAGCAGAGACCAGTTCCCAGGCAGTGGCCCTGGCCGAAGGTTTCCTCCTGAGTCAGGCAGAGGAGAGGAAGCAAGCAGAACAGCAGGTGAGAGAGATTTTTCTCTGGATACTCCCAAGGGGCTCCGAACGTGAGTGAGGGTATCTGAAAATTCTCCATCCTTTTTTGGAAAGCAGCCACTGAATGCTATCAGATTGCCCTTCAGTTTTTGCCTCTGTCATTCCTTTTCTAACTCTTCTTCATATTCTCTGTTTTGAATCTTTGTTGCTATTTCAGAGGCAGGATCTGATTGCAGAAATGGGCCCAGATTCCTCTGAGACCAAAAGGACTCCGTTGGACACCAGAGAGAGGCTGCTGGGTAAGGAAGGAGTCCGTTCTCCATTTGGTCCCTTTCTGTGGATATCAAAACAAATCCATGGGTTCTTTTCCTCTCTTTTTTTGGGGGGGGGGTAGACACTTGGGGCCAGGAGCACCAAGGAGGGAGATGTATTTTTAAACCCAACTAAATTATGAAATGGGTCCAAATGTCCCGATGCACTCAGAAGGTGAGACTTTTTGGAGAGCAGCTGCACTCCTGGCTTCCCACTTACCTCTGTCTCTTGCAGGTGACCAGATGATGCCAGCAAGACCTCCTCTTCCATCTATTCCTGGTGGTGAAGGAGAAGCAACGGCTGTGGAAGCAGCTCAGGTAGAGGGAGGGAGCCCTGTGGGGAAGGGGGCTGAGGGGTGGGGCAGCCAGGGTGCCTCTGGCCCCCGAGGAATCTCTCTCCTCCTCTTGGCTTCTGCCCAAGCTTCTCTGAAGGCATCTTTGTCAAGGGCAGCCTAGACAGAAGCCAGGAGGCTGGGAATGCCATTCGAGAAGCTTAATGTGCTGAGAATAAGGAACAGCCACCTTGCCTTAACTCACCTTCTGACGGTCAATAGGATGATTCATAAGTCATTGTCGTTTCACTTGTAGAGTTATCATTGAATGCTAAAACAGGCTTCTAAGCAGTTAATCAAGCCTCAAAAATAGTTCCCAGGAATCACCTATCTTGTCGCATCAGTTGCACAATGGGGTTTCCCCACCTTCTCCTCCCCCCTTTTAATGCACAGAAAGAAACAGCAATGTGTAGCAGACAACCTTAGTGCTGTCTAAAAAGGACCTCTTCATTTCTCTCTTAGGGTCCAGTGTGCTTTGAAGATGTCGCTGTTCATTTCACAGATGAGGAATGGGCGTTGCTGGATCCTGACCAGAGAGCTCTGCATAAGGAAGTCATGGAGGAGAATCACAGAATTGTGGCCTCTCTCAGTAAGGCTCCCTTGTGGATCATGACCTCTGTTTAGAAATTCCATGCATTTCCTGGTTTTGAGGGAGGTCTGCAGGGCCACTTGCAGCATTTGGGATTCTAATACCCCCCAAATAGACCTTAAATGGAGAGCTATCAGCATGTTTTGACCGTGGACATGATGAAGCCAACATAGACCTTGCTGAGAATGAAATGGGAACATGCTGGGAATCTGAGGTCAGGAGAACACATCTTTGTTGACACAGTCCTGCCTTCTATTGCCCAAAATCTTCCTGATATGGAGCATATGGAAGACATTGAGGGTTTTTCCCCCTAATGGTTGTAATTGTCCACAATTCACTTCACAAACTGCTTGCTCAAGGCACAATCCTGATAGACCTCCCTCTTGGCATTGAAGAGTTAGTAACACATTTGCCTTGCCAATACACTTGTCCAGGTCAGCATCGATGAAGAGGCTGTTGGTTATGGTAGAACCTCCTAGGGAGACAAAATCATCCACCACCTCCAGTGTTTGAAACTCCCATAGGTGCATTTTGCAACAGGGAATTTCATAGACACGAGCAGTTTCTGAGCTCTGCGCGCAGTACTGCACCTAAGATTTCAGATTAAAACTGCGGAGTGGAAGGAAAGGAGGACCTTTTTCTGCCTCCCCACCTCCAGCTACTCTCTGAAAGCTGAAGGAGAGACCTGTCAAGGTGGTGTCTGCTCTTCGCAATAAACACCCTCTGCTCACTCAGAGAGATATTTACAGTTCTTTATTTACATATGTACGAACAAAATAAAAAAAATCCTTCCAGTAGCACCTTTAAGACCAACTAAGTTAGTTCTTCGTATGAGCTTTCGTGTGCAAGCACACTTCTTCAGATACACTGAAACAGAAGTTGCCAGATCCTTCTATATAGTGAGAAGGTGGGGAGGGGTATTACTCAGAAGGGGGGTGGGAATGGGAGATTGGCAGATAGCTGAGATGAGCCTGCTGACGACTCTTAACGACTGTAATAGGTCTTACAGGAAAAGGCAAGGGGTGAGAAGGTGAGAAATGACTTAGTCATGTATAATGGGATAAGAATCCAATGTCTTTGTTCAAACCAGGTCTCTCCATGGTTTTAAGTTTGGTAATGAGTTGCAATTCAGCAGCTTCTCTTTCCAGTCTATTTCTGAAATTCCTTTGTAGTAAAACAGCTACTTTGAGATCTTGTATAGAATGTCCTGGGAGATTGAAGTGTTCTCCTACTGGTTTCTCTGTTTTGTGATTCTTGATGTCAGATTTATGTCCATTTATTCTTTGGCGTAAGGTTTGGCCTGTTTGTCCAATATAGAGAGCTGAAGGACACTGTTGGCATTTGATGCCATACACAATGTTAGATGATGAGCAATTGAATAGTCCCGAGATGGTATGTGTGATGTTGTTGGGGCCAGTAATGGTGTTGTCCGGGTGTATGTGGCAGCAAAGTTGGCATCTGGGTTTATTGCAGGCTCTGGTGCCAGTGTCCGTGTTAAGTCTGGTTGTAGTATTATTGTGGGTTAGGAGTCGTTTAAGATTGGGTGGCTGTCTGTAGGCAATGAAAGGTCTTCCTCCCAGAGCTTGAGAAAGAGAACTGTCATTGTCCAGGAGAGGTTGTAGATCTCTGATGATGCGTTGTACTGTTTTAACTTGGGAGCTGTATGTGATGACTAGAGGTGTTCTGTTATTTTCTTTTTTGGGTCTGTCTTGCAGCAAGTTCTCTCTGGGTATAAGTCTGGTATTTCTTGCATTAAATTTTAATGATTTTCACCCCCCAATCAACCTTACAATGAATCAATCTATGCAAGAAATACATTTTTTGGACACTACTATAAAAATACAGGATGGGCGCATAGACACCACCTTATACCGTAAACCAACTGACCGACAAACATATCTACATGCCTCTAGCTACCATCCCAAACATACCAAACAGTCCATTGTATATAGCCAGGCACTACGTTACAGCCGCATCTGTTCCAATTCTACAGACAGAGACTCTCACCTAAGAGATCTACAGCAAACCTTTTCAGAACTAAAATACCCAGCAGATGAAGTTAGACAACAGATCAACAGAGCCAGACTTATACCCAGAGAGAACTTGCTGCAAGACAGACCCAAAAAAGAAAATAACAGAACACCTCTAGTCATCACATACAGCTCCCAAGTTAAAACAGTACAACGCATCATCAGAGATCTACAACCTCTCCTGGACAATGACAGTTCTCTTTCTCAAGCTCTGGGAGGAAGACCTTTCATTGCCTACAGACAGCCACCCAATCTTAAACAACTCCTAACCCACAATAATACTACAACCAGACTTAACACGGACACTGGCACCAGAGCCTGCAATAAACCCAGATGCCAACTTTGCTGCCACATACACCCGGACAACACCATTACTGGCCCCAACAACATCACACATACCATCTCGGGACTATTCAATTGCTCATCATCTAACATTGTGTATGGCATCAAATGCCAACAGTGTCCTTCAGCTCTCTATATTGGACAAACAGGCCAAACCTTACGCCAAAGAATAAATGGACATAAATCTGACATCAAGAATCACAAAACAGAGAAACCAGTAGGAGAACACTTCAATCTCCCAGGACATTCTATACAAGATCTCAAAGTAGCTGTTTTACTACAAAGGAATTTCAGAAATAGACTGGAAAGAGAAGCTGCTGAATTGCAACTCATTACCAAACTTAAAACCATGGAGAGACCTGGTTTGAACAAAGACATTGGATTCTTATCCCATTATACATGACTAAGTCATTTCTCACCTTCTCACCCCTTGCCTTTTCCTGTAAGACCTATTACAGTCGTTAAGAGTCGTCAGCAGGCTCATCTCAGCTATCTGCCAATCTCCCATTCCCACCCCCCTTCTGAGTAATACCCCTCCCCACCTTCTCACTATATAGAAGGATCTGGCAACTTCTGTTTCAGTGTATCTGAAGAAGTGTGCTTGCACACGAAAGCTCATACGAAGAACTAACTTAGTTGGTCTTAAAGGTGCTACTGGAAGGATTTTTTTTATTTTGACTATGGCAGACCAACACGGCTACCTATCTGTAATATGTACGAACAGCTACAGTTCAAAATCATGCATCTGAATCTGACCAGTCAGATTCGGGGAGCGGCTTCCTTCGGCTCCTTCTCCAACACAGCAGATGTGGGAATCTCGCAAGACGTCTTTGATTCTCTCCTCGCCTGTGCCAAAGGCACCGCTTCCCCTTCTATTCCTGAACTCCCTGGTTGGTGGCAGGGCTCTCCAGTACTGCAGAGCCCTGACACCACTTGACTGCTCTCCGCCTTCTCCTCCCCTACTTCGTCCATTATTTCCCTGTTTTCCCTGTCTGACTGTCCCTGCTCTGATACTCCCCCTTCCCTTGACCCAAGGGCTGTCTGTCCCGTGACATCACTCCCCACTAAGCCCCCCCATCTGTCTCGCTTTCAATGTCTTCTGAGGATCTGAAACCTACAAGTGGTGATATACCTGTGGGTGCATGCATTGTGTTATTGTATGCAAACTCTGCCAGGCTCAATTTCCTCAAAACTTCTCTCTCTGTTCTCCCCTTGCCTGTCTGTCCCGTGACAAGACCTTCTTAAAAAATCAGGGGGTGGGGGTGGGCAGGGGAAGGACTAGACCATGTGAAAAATGAACATATTATTTTAGCTGCTGTTCATTCCTTTTCAGCTTTGTATTTTTGTCATACGAAAGTGCACCTAGACATTCCATTTTTGAGCCCATAACCTAGGTATAAGGTCCTCTTTATGTCCTAGCTTTCCTATCTCTGTTTCTAACACTGACCACCTCTAGTGTGTGGTCAGCAATGTTGATGCATGGAATTCTTCCTCTATCACAAGGGTTAGTGATCAATATTCAATACAGTGGCACTCCATTTCTTCCTGCAGCTCTAATCCATTTCTTTCTTCATTGCAGGTGGTGCTGATTTGGAAATTGAGAACGAGGACGCCCATGACAGAATCCACACAGTGGAGAAGCCATTGCCCCTCTTGGAGTGTGGAGAGAGCTTCAGTCACAGCTCCCATTCGACTATCCACCAAAGAAATGCTATTGGGAAGAAACCCTCTCAGTTCTCTGAATGGGGAAAAAAATTCTGTTGGAATGAAAGTCTAACTTCACAGGAAATAATTCCCACAGGGGAGGACCCACTGAAATGCTTGGAATGTGGAAAGAGCTTCAGTAAGAGTGCACATCTCATTTCGCATCAAATAATTCATACAGGCGAGAAACCCTATCAGTGCTTGGAATGTAGGAAAAGCTTTAATACAAGCAAAACCTTCCGTAAACATCAGAGAATTCACAGGGGGGAGAAGCCATTTGAATGCCAAGAGTGTGGAAAGAGCTTCAGTCAGAGAACCCATCTCACAGCCCATCAAATAATTCATACAGGTGAGAAACCCTATCAGTGCTCAGAATGTGGGCGGAGCTTCAATCACAGGACGACTCTCACGGTCCATCAAAGGATTCACAGTGGTGAGAAACCCTATCAGTGCTCGGAATGTGGGAAGAGTTTCACTGTGAGCTCCCATCTCACTTCCCACCAAAGAATTCATACTGGGGAGAAACCATATAAATGTGTGAATTGTGGAAAGGGCTTCACCCAACAGGCAAGTCTCACTTCCCATCAAAGAATTCACAGTGGTGAAAAACCTTATCAATGCATGAAATGTGGGAAGAGCTTCAGTTGGAAGCAAAGTCTCACTTCCCACCAAAGAATTCACAGTGGTGAGAAACCCTATCAGTGCTCGGAATGTGGAAAGAGATTCTCCCAGAGAGCCAATCTCAGTTCCCACCAAAGAATTCACACAGGGGAAAAACCGTATCAGTGCTTGGAATGTGGAAAGAACTTCAGTCTCAGGGCCCATCTCACTACCCATCAAAGCATTCATACCAGGGAGAAACCCTATCGATGCTTGGATTGTGGAAAGAGTTTCCTACAGAGAGCCGATCTCACTTCACACCAAAGAATTCACACAGGGGAGAAACCATATCAGTGCTTGGAATGTGGGAAGAGCTTCACTGTGAGCACTGGTCTTACTTCCCACCAAAAAATTCATATTGGGGAGAAACCCTATCAATGTGTGAATTGTGGAAAGAGCTTCACCCAGAAGCAAAGTCTCACTTCCCACCAAAGAATTCACAGTGGTGAGAAACCATATCAGTGCTTAGAATGTGGAAAGAGTTTCTGCCAGAGAGCCAATCTCACTTCTCACCAAAGAATTCACACAAGTGAAAAACCCTATCAGTGCTTGGAATGTGGCAAGAGCTTCGGTCTGAAGAAAAGTCTCACTCATCACCAAAGAATTCACAGTGGTGAGAAACCCTATCAGTGCTCGGAATGTGGAAAGAGTTTCTGCCAGAGAGTCAATCTCACTCATCACCAAAGAATTCACACAGGTGAAAAACCCTATCAGTGCTTGGAATGTGGCAAGAGCTTCAGTCTGAAGAAAAGTCTCACTTCCCACCAAAGCATTCATACTGGGGAGAAACCCTATCGATGCTTGGATTGTGGAAAGAGTTTCTGCCAGAGAGCCGATCTCACTTCCCACCAAAGAATTCACACAGGAGAGAAACCATATCAGTGCTTGGAATGTGGAAAGAATTTCCGCCAGAAAGTCAGCCTCACTTCCCACCAAAGAATTCACACAGGGGAGAAACCCTATCAGTGCTTGGAATGTGGGAAGAGTTTCCGCCAGAAAGTCAACCTCACTTCCCACCAAAGAATTCACACAGGGGAGAAACCCTATAAGTGCTTGGAATGTGGAAAGAGCTTCAGTCATAAGCAAAGTCTCCCTTCCCATCAAAGAATTCACAGTGGTGAGAAACCTTATCAGTGCTTGGAATGTGGGAAGGGCTTTGGTAAGAGGACCAAGCTCATGGCCCATCGACAAACTCACAGTGGTGAGAAACCCTATCAATGCTTGGATTGTGGAAAGAGTTTCAGCCAAAGGGCCAATCTAACTTGCCATGAAAGAATTCACACAGGGGAGAAACCATATCACTGCTTGGAATGTGGGAAGAGCTTCAACCAGAAGCAAAGTCTCACTTCCCACCAAAGAATTCACACAGGGGAGAAACCTTATCAGTGCTTGGAATGTGGAAAGAGCTTTGGTAAGAGGACCAAGCTCATGGCTCACCAAAGAATTCACAGTGGTGAGAAACCCTATCAATGTGTGAAATGTGGAAAGAGTTTCTGCCAGAAAGCCCATCTCACTTCCCACCAAAGAATTCACACAGGGGAGAAACCCTATCAGTGCTTGGAATGTGGGAAGAACTTCAGTAAGAGGACTAACCTCATGGCCCATCAAAGAATCCACACTGGGGAGAAACCCTATCAGTGCTTGGAATGTGGAAAGAGCTTCAGTAAGAGGACTAACCTCATGGCCCATCAAAGAGTTCATACAGGGGAGAAACATAGAATTTTAGACCTGCAGGAGACTTCTGGGTCGTCTAGTCCACTGCAGGACTCTCAACTAAAGCATCCATGACATATTGCCTTCAAACTTCTCCTTACAAACCTCCAAGGAAGAGGAGTCCACAACCTTCCAAGGGCGTCTCTAATTTGAAGCCATTGGTTTGGGTCCCAGCCTCCAGAGCCGGTGAAAACAAGCTTGTTCAATCTTCCACCTGACAGCCCTTCCTGTTCCTCAGAAGGCTTGGTTCCCCAACGCTTAATTGTCTTGCTCACCCCCCCTCTGCACACCTCCCAGCTTGTCAAAATCCTTCTTAAATTGGGGCACCCAGAACTGGACACAGGACTCCAGGTGTGGTCTGAACAAGGCAGAAGAAATTGGGGCTGTTACTTTTCTTGATCTGGACACTTGACTTCTTTGGATGCAGCCTAGAATAACAGCCTATTTTGCTGATGTTGACTCATGTTAGTCTTGTGGTCCACTAAGACTCCAGGTCTTTTCCACATGTACTACTGGCAAGCCTGGTATGTCCCATCTTATATTTGTGCACCTGATTCGTCTTCCCTAAGAGCAGAATCTTACCTTTCTTCTTAGTGAAATTTATTGGATGCCTTTATATACCACCTGTTTCTTCAAGGAGCTCAGTGTGGTCTTAAGTCGTTCTCCCCCTCATTGTTTAATCCTGACAACAACCCTGTGAGGTAGGTTGGGCTGTGAAGCCATCATCCAGTGACTGAGTGGAGATTGGAACCCAGGTCTCCCAGTTCCTAGTCCAAAACTCTTAAGCACTGCACCCCACTGGCTCTCGAATGAGACTCTTGGAAAGTGCGTGCATGCGCATTTCCCGAATTTTGCATTTCAGTGCATTTCAGTGCAATGTCTTGGTGTTTGCATTTAAAGTTTTATACACATGTATCAATGACATTAATATAATAATGGTAATTACAGTAGAAGAGTAAATTTTAGGAAATGCTAGATGGTGATAGGGGTAGTTTGGAATGCTGGGATTGAGCAATTGAACGGATCAATTTCCACATAAATCACAAGATCTAAAATATAAAAACAAAACACCAACAGCAACAACCCCCAAATTCAAGAGTCTGTTCAGCAGCCTCAGCTTTTGCAGCTGGAGTCAATCCAGGCTCTGCCCTCCCAGGCTAGGTGGAAAAGGTCTCTAAGGAGAGAGCCCGTCTTCTGGGACTTGCAGTCAAGATGGTTGGCTGCCACCATTGGAGGGTGGAATGGAATGGGGCAGTGGTGGCAATTGTGGAGCAGGGTTGGTTAGACCTGCAGTAGAGAGACAGCATTATAAACCCCGTTGTTGCAGCTGTAGCAAAGTTTCAAAAGAAAAAGAAAAGAAATGAGAACATTTGAAACCACATGTTTAGGTCTATTTTTAAAATAAATCAGTTTAATGAATCGATGCACACTTCCTCCTCTGTTATGTTTGGGGTGAAGTGTTGAAGAGTCCTCTGTGGTGGCAACAGGAATAAAGGGGAGTTTGGCGGAAGATCCATCTCCTAGCCGTGCACCTTGAATGAAACGGGAAGGTGGCCCAGGGATGGGTGGGCAGGGCCAGAGCCCCTCTGAGCAAAGGCTGTGGGGGCTCAACATGGGGAGATAAACTAGAGGACACTCTGAGAGTTCAAAGTGCTTCATAAAAACCAACTCTGCTGTCTTTACAACATCCCTATGAGGTGGACCTGTAGCCTTTCCCCATTAATGTGGGAAGTCGAAGAGAGGAGGAGGAGAGCAGAGAGGGGCGTGAAGCAGAGACTCTGTCCCTCTGCCCTCTTGCAAATTGCACGCACACAATGCACTCTGATTTGCGCTGCTCATTCACATCTGTTTTAGGCCCCCAGGCATTTATTGGAACGGTCTAGGTGCTGATTTTTAAAGTACTTGATGTTGTTGTTGTTGTTTAGTCGTGTCCGACTCTTCGTGACCCCCTGGACCTGAGCACGCCAGGCACTCCCATCTTCCACTGCCTCCCGCAGTTTGGTCAAACTCATGCTGGTAGCTTCGAGAACACTGTCCCACCATCTCGTCCTCTGTCGTCCCCTTCTCCTTGTGCCCTCCATCTTTCCCCACATCAGGGTCTTTTCCAGGGAGTCTTCTCTTCTCATGAGGTGGCCAAAGTCTTGGAGCCTCAGCTTCAGGATCTGTCCTTCCAGTGAGCACTCAGGGCTGATTTCCCTAAGAATGGAGAGGTTTGATCTTCTTGCAGTCCATGGGACTCTCAAGAGTCTCCTCCAGCACCAGAATTCAAAAGCATCAATTCTTTGGCGATAGCCTTCTTTATGGTCCAGCTCTCACTTCCATACATCACTACTGGGAAAACCAGAGCTTTAGCTATATGGACCTTTGTTGGCAAGGTGATGTCTCTTGCTTTTTAAGATGAAGAGTTTGGATTTGATATCCCGCTTGATCACTACCCTAGGGAATCTCAAAGTGGCTAACATTCTCCTTTCTCTTCCTCCCCCACAACAAACACTCTGTGAGGTGAGTGGGGCTGAGAGACTTCAGAGGAGTGTGACTGGCCCAAGGTCACCCAGCAGCTGCAGGTGGAGGAGCAGGGAATCAAACCCGCTTCACCAGATTACGAGTCCACTGCTCTTAACCACTACCCCACACTGGTAGTTTGTCAAGTATTTGATAGTGGTTGCTTTTTTTATAGTTGACGGGATTTAAGAGGGGGCTTTGAGCTATGTGTGCTGCCCTCATACTGGAGCAGAGGGAAGGAAGTTGCCCTGCAGAAGGGGCAGGCCAGCCTCTCCCAGCGGACAGAGAGAAGTCCAAAGTTTGGAGCAATGAATAACCTGGTTCAATCTGGACCAAGTACACTCCTTCGGAACCCTGGGAGTCCCTTTCACTGAGACACTTTTCTGGAAGGGGCACCTGGAGGCTGCAAAACTTAAAGCGCAGGAAGCTTGTGAGGCACTAATGAAATTCTGCCTCATGGTTGGTGGACACTTATTAGAACCTGTGCTGAAAATTAGAAGCTGAGCTGAGGGAAGTCTTTGGGGGAGGGGAGGGGGGTTTGAGCGGGGGAAGGTGGTAAATAATGAATATAATATGTCTGGATATGTTGTTGAATTGCTAATAAAAATGTTTTTTTAAAAAATAAAAGTATATAAAATAGTTTACTCACATTCTGTTCACAGAAGGATCCCAGAAGGCAGACTTAGGTTACAAAATATACACACCTGGAATCTATCCCATAAGGAGATAGTTCCTTTGTCCTCTCTTGGCTGGAAGCATCTCAGGCTAAGGAGATGTTGCTGCTTCGAGGAATGGAGTCAGAGAGAGAGAGAGAGAGAGAGAGATGGCTGCCTGCCCTGTGCTATGTTGTTACCTGCACAGGTGAGGTCACACCCACCTCTGGTCACATGTAGAGGAAGTTTGTCCCAGCCCAGGAGGAAACAGGATGTTCTGACTGGCTGGTCCAGACATCCCCTTTTATGTCCACTCTAGGAATGTTGTATTTGACTGCTCTGTGTTTCACACCCCACAGTTCAAAGAAAGAGAGATTGCAAGGAGCTCCTAAAAGAGCTCTCCAAACGGGGTGGATGGGCAGTAATGACAGTTCATTGTCAATGAGATCAAAGTGATGCATGTTGGGACACCCCCCCTTAATATGTACAGGCTCATGGGGTCTGAACCGGGTTTCTCTGTGTGCTCTAGGAGACCAGGGGAGAGGGGAGCTGGTCGCAGCAGGAGGGGGAGTCTCCCTGGATGCTTCAGCAGCCGGCCTCCTCTGGGTCTCCTGGCCCCCTCCTCTCCTCCCTCTGAGTCTGACCTGCCAGGTACTTCTGCCTTCCTTAAAATGCTGTTCAGTACTTCTTTCAAGGGTGCAATCAGGGTTTTTTGATCATATTTTGCCGGAAATCCATCCGGTCCTGGGGCCTCCACAGTTTTTTATTCTTTTATTACTCGTTGGATTTCGTCTTCTTCTACTGGCTCTTCCTCTCGGTCCTTGCACTTTGCACCAACCAATACTCAGCTTTACTTAAGAATACTTTAGCACTTATGTAGCACATTTAAAGCATTACAAAATATAACACATATTATCTCAGTAATCTAAACAACGGCCCTGCAAGGCTGTCCAGTGTTATAATCCCCATGCATACGAAGAGTTGAGGTTGCAGGAAGAGGAGTTTGACTCACATCTCACACTTTGACTGCTACACTACATCAGTCCTTGCCCTCCAGATCCTGAAAACAGCCCTGTGAGTTGCCAGAGGACTGCCCGCCATCCTATTCAAAACAAGGCAGCACGGGCAGGAAGCCCTCGTCAGCAACCATTGCCAGAGGTGTCTGTATGGGGAACGGTGGGCTGAGCATAACACACGGAGGCAGCTCAGAGGCATCCCTGCTGGTCGCTCGCTCCAAGGGAGGTAACATCCTACCCCAGGCTCTTTCTGTGGGAATGTTTAGGGAGGCAGGAGAGGATATATTCTTTTATGATATGCTTCCTAACTTGCGTTGGCAAGTTCTATAACTTAGCAGAGTTGTTAAACAATCCCTCTTTGAAATCACACAGCAGTTAGCTAGTTGCAGGCTCGTCTGAGCCTCACTATTTAGGATTCCTGGTAAGAGCCCTTTTTATATCCCTCCTAAAAGAATAGACACGACTATCTGATTAAAGTTAACATAAAACTAGTTTACTTACAATCATCCAGTTCACAATAAGATCCCTGAAGGCAGACTTAAGTTACATAACTCTATATATATCGACATGAACTATCCCACAAGGGAAATAATCTCAAGTGACTGCAACCGAGCAGTCACTTCTTCCTAACTTGTAGGAACACAAAAAGGAGAAGAAGAAGAGCAGAACATGGAGGCCGTGTGCTCCTCTGTCCAAGAACAGGCCACACCTACATGAAGTGCCATGCAGAGGAAGTCTGTCCCAGCTCAGGAGGAACTAGCAAGTCTTCTCCTGAGTGACACAAGCATTCCCCAGCATGTACATTGTAGGAATGTTGCATTTGACTGCAATACAATTTCACACTCCACACCTTCACTACCCAATAATCATTTGCAAGCGTACTTCTTCCAAGGCTCAGTAGTTAAGATTCTGAGCTTGAAAAACAAAACCCCTGAGATTGAAGCATCACCAGAGAAACTTCCTCATGTGCATCTCACACAACATTCTCATCTCCAGTTGGGATCAGCTGAGACCTCAGAAAGAAATCATTGTTTTTTGGGGGGGAGTGGCGTGGAACCATGCCTGAGTCAAAAGATTACAGAGCAAACACAGCGCCCTATTCATGTTTCATACGAAGTTGGTTGGTTCTCATTAATTGTACCAGCGAGCTTCTTCACAGAATTTCACATCCCCTTATAAAGTCATGTCCAGCAATACCTTTATGCCCCATCTCCTGTCTCAGATGCAAGCAATCCCCTGGCCAGCTACCACTGGACATCCTGCACCTTGTTTTCTTTTGCAAACCTCCCAGCCTCAGCAGTTCAAATTCCAGCCGACACATGCACTTATGCGCACACACTTGTCGGAAACATGTTCTCTTTTATCCAGACCAGATAACTGTCAGCATTTAAAGGGAAAGTAGAAAGATGACAAAGTAGAAAGATGACAGGATGGAAGATGTTTAAGATACACTTGGGAGTGCCATCTTCCCCCCCGTCTGCTCAGTCCCGTGCAGAATATACCCAGGGAAGTGGAGTCAGGACTGCAACATTATTTATGCCTTGGGATTCGGCTGCAGAACTGCAGAGTTTACTCAGCACACTTGCAGGGGGAAAGTCTACACTAGCGTCCATCTGGCATACTTCTGGGCAAACATATGCAGGGTTTTATTGCAGGGTCTTCAGTAGTTTAGCCCTAAATTGAGAATTTTGGTTTGCTCCTTGGTGTATTGATCTCCAAATTGCTGCTTGACTTCTCATGAAGCAAAGCTGCCACAAAGCACACTTGCCTCAAGGAAGACGGAGCTCATGCCCACCTAACAATATGCTTGCCCTGATGAAGCTAGAAGGTGCTGGTCACCCCCCCAAAAAAAATATTTATTGGTTTTCTGTTGTAATTTTGTTGTTGTTTAGTCGTTTAGTCCTGTCCGGCTCTTCGTGGCTCCATGGACCAGAGCACGCCAGGCTCTTAGAATACATAAACATAAACACAGAAAAGAACATTACATTTAACACAACATATAAACTTAACAACAATAAAAATGCAAAAGATAAAAGAATATTTTCCCCCCTTCTTATTCCCTGGTATATTTACATTGCTAGAAGACTTCCTTGACACCTTCCAATCTGAATTTCATCATAACACATATTTAGCAGTTCCCAATTTCATATCTGAAACATCAATATCCTCTTTCATTACAAACTTCTTATCCCTACTTCCAATTGTAATCCATAATAATCATTATTATTGGTCCTGCTTCTCCTTGTGCTTTCCATATTTTCCACATTTTGTTTCCATTTTTCCACATCTTGATATTCGTTGTTGAGTCGTTTAGTCGTGTCCGCCTCTTCGTGACCCCCTGGACCAGAGCACGCCAGGCACTCCTGTCTTCCCCTGCCTCCAGCAGTTTGGTCAAACTCATGTTAGTGGCTTCGAGAACACTGTCCCACCATCTCGTCCTCTCTCGTCCCCTTCTCCTTGTGCCCTCCCTCTTTCCCAACATCAGGGTCTTTTCCAGGAAGTCTTCTCTTCTCATGAGGTGGCCAAAGTCTTGGAGCCTCAGCTTCAGGATCTGTCCTTCCAGTGAACACTCAAGATTTTTTTGGAAAATTAATAAAAATGATTAAAAATGAAATAAAATCCACACCCCAGGATATTTCCCCTATCACCTCTTTTCCACCTGAGCCTCAGCCCCATACCTAAAAACCAGACATCCTGCAGTGTGCCAGGATTGTGACTCCTGCCCTCAGGAAACAAAATACCTCCCCCCCCCCCGATGCTTAGGTGCCCTGAGGGCTGTGCAGGACCCACAATGCTTAAAATGAAAAAGGGAGGGGCTCAGGAAACCTGAAGGGAGCAGGCGGGGAGGGGGCTGCACAGGATCCAGAAGCTCCTTCTCGCTGATCCCCCCCCCCATGAAGTTCCTTTAAGACCCCACGTTGTACGGGGCAGGCTCACCTGCAGCGAAACAAAATGCAGCTGCCCTGGCCGAGTGGAGCCAGGCTGGGGGGCACCATGGGGACCCTGGAAAGGTGCCCCTAGAAGAAATGTGGCCCCTCTGTTGGAGGCAGCCCTCCTTCTGAAACACCAAGAGCGTAAACGGACAGTTCTCTGAATGGAGAGGAGAAGAAAGCGGAGTCCCCTCAAGATCAGTATTGGGACCTGTGGCTTTTCAACTTGTTCATAAATGATCTAGACTTAGGACGGAGCAAAGTTTGCTGATGGCAGCAAATTGTCCAGGGTTGTTCAAAGAAAGAGAGATTGCAAGGAGCTCCAAAAAGGGCTCTCCAAATAGGGTGAATGGGCAGAAAATACAGTTCATTATCAATGACATGAAAGTGGTGTATGTTGGGACAAAAAAAATACCTCTTAAAACAATGTACAGGCTCATGGGGTCTGAACTGGATTTCTCTGTGAGCTCTAGGAGACCAGGGGAGAGGGGAGCTGGTCACAGCAGGAGGGGGAGTCTCCCTGGATGCTTCAGCAGCCAGCCTCCTCTGGGTCTCCTGGCCCCCTCCTCTCCTCCCTCTGAGCCTGAACTGCTCTCTGCCCCAGACTCTTCCTGATCACCAAACCCTGTTTCCTCCTCAGCTTGCAACACCTCCCCTCCCATTCTGCTCGCTTTTCTCCCTCTTTCGGCTCATCCCTCCACCAGTTCCTGGGCTCTGAGCCTTCCTCCCTTGTGGGTCCCCCAGCTGGTGCCTCCCCCCCCCTCACCAGCCAGTCCATGACAACAACAGCAGCCAACAACTGTGGTCCTCTGGTAGGAAAACTCCCGAGTAGCATGATTGAAGCAAAACCTCTGGGACTATGGAAAAATACTTTCTTTCCCAAACCCTAGAATAAGCAGGAGCTCTGGGGTTGCCCCATGGGGTTCATGAGTGAAGATGGCCCCCCCAGGAGACTTCCCTGGTACCTGCAGCCCCTCCTTCCCCCTCTTGAAATTAGGCTTTGGGGGGAAAGCTCCCATTCAATTTCAGTATTTCAAGTTTTCTTCAGAACGCGATGGGCAGGAGGCAGCGATGAAGTTCTGCTGAAGAAGCAGTGCTGGGAGATCATGCGGGGGGGGGGGTGACAGAGTTTAGTGCAAAAAACCAAAAGTACTTTCATCTAAAATTATACTCACTATTGTGAGATGCTGCCTTCATTATTTCATTATTATACAGTTTTACATATAAACACCAGAACTTCACATATACCTCATGCTTGTAGGAATGATCTCCTGCTGAGTTCATTGCTCAGAGTGGACTCTGAGAGGAAGATGTCCCACACTCCATACATCTAAATGGGTTCTCCCATGTGAAAGTCCCTAGATGTTCCTTAAATAAAGGTAAAGGTAAAGGTAAAGGGACCCCTTACCATTAGGTCCAGTCGTGACCGACTCTGGGATTGCGGCGCTCATCTCACTTTACTGGCCGAGGGAGCCGGCGCACAGCTTCCGGGTCATGTGGCCAGCATGACTAAGCCACTTCTGGCGAACCAGAGCAGCGCACAGAAACACTGTTTACCTTCCCGCTGGAGCGGTACCTATTTATCTGCTTGCACTTTGACGTGCTTTTGAACTGCTAGGTTGGCAGGAGCTGGGACTGAGCAACGGGAGCTCACCCCGTCGTGGGGATTCGAACTGCCGACCTTCTGATCGGCAAGTCCTAGGCTCTGTGGTTTAACCCACAGCGCCATCCGCGTCCCTGTTCCTTAAATACTCCATTATAAATAAAGCACTTTCTGTAGTCTTTTCATTCAAACTGCTTCTCCTGAGTTTGTTGATGGTTTGAAGGGTTTCAACTCTTAAAGTTCTTCCTGTCCGTGAGTCTGTTGATTCTGAACTTCCACTAAGAGTGAACCTCTATCTACTTTCCTGATATTTATATGGTTTGTCTTTTGTATGAGTTTGTTGACAAAAATCAAGGGTTCCACTCTGACTGAAGCTCCTTCCACAGTCCATACCTTTAAATGGTTTCTCCCGTGTGTGTCCGCTGATGTTTTCTAAGATTTCCACTCTGACTGAAGCTCTTTCCACACTCCATACATTTAAATGGTTTCTCTCCTGTGTGAGTCCGTTGATGTCTCCTAAGGCTTCCACTATCACTAAAGCTTTTTCCACAATCCATACATTTAAATGGTTTCTCCCCTGTGTGAGTCCGTTGATGTTGTCTAAGGCTTGCACTGAAACTGAAGCACTTCCCACACTCCACACATTTAAATGGTTTCTCCCCTGTGTGAGTCCGTTGATGGTTCCTAAGGTCTCCACTCTGACTAAAGCTCTTTCCACACTCGATACATTCATATGGTTTCTTCCCTGTGTGAGTCCGTTGATGTTTCCTAAGGTCTCCACTCTGACTAAAGCTCTTTCCACACTCGATACATTTATATGGTTTCTCCCCTGTGTGAGTCCATTGATGTTTCCTAAGGTTTCCAATATCACTAAAGCTCTTTCCACACTCGATACATTTATATGGTTTCTCCCCTGTGTGAGTCCGTTGATGTTGTCTAAGGCTTCCACTCTGACTAAAGCTCTTTCCACACTCGATACATTTATATGGTTTCTCCCCTGTGTGAGTCCGTTGATGTTTCCTAAGGCTTCCACTATCACTAAATCTCTTTCCACACTCGATACATTTATATGGTTTCTCCCCTGTGTGTGTCCATTGATGTATTTTAAGGTGTCCACTTTGACTGAAGCTCTTTCCACACTCCATACATTCATATGGTTTCTCCCCTGTGTGATTCCGTTGATGTGATCTAAGGCTTCCACTATCACTAAAGCTCTTTCCACACTCCATGCATTTAAATGGTTTCTCCACTGTGTGAGTCCGTTGATGTCTTCTTAGGTTTCCACTATTACTAAAACTCTTTTTACACTCAATACATTTATATGGTTTCTCCCCTGTATGAGTCCGTTGATGTGATCTAAGGCTTGTATTACAACGGAAGCTCTTTCCACACTCGATATATTTAAATGGTTTCTCCCCTGTGTGAGTCTGTTGATGTCTTCTATGGTGTGTACTCTGATTGAAGCTCTTTCCACACTCCAGACATGTAAATGGTTTCTCCCCTGTGTGAGTCCGTTTGTGCAATTTAAGGAGTCCACTCTGACTGAAGTTCTTCCCACACTTAAAATGTTTTCTCTCTCTGTGAGTCCGCTGGTGTGTTCTAAGTTTTGCATTGAAAGAGAAGCTCTTTCCGCACTCCATATCTTTAAATGTGTTCTTTCCTTTTTGTGTTCGTTGATGTGAACTATGTGTGCTCGTTCAGTGAAGCATATTCCACATTTCACACATTTTAATGGCTATTCCTAATGAAATGAAAGGTGCCCTGTCCCCTGCAATTCTGTCTTCTCCATCACCTTTTTCAGAGTGGGCAGAAAGGAAATCCTGTTTGGGTTTAAAGAAAGAGAACACAGAAAAAAAGGACACATCAACCGCCATTAGCACCTTCTCTTATTTCAACATCTCCTACATTCTTCCATGTCCTACCTATGTTCCCAATTTTTAGGAAATAAAAATGGTATGATGTCAAATGGTAGTAATGCATCAGCAACCTTTCATAATCCTCAATCATCTTTAATAACACAGCATGATCTTGGAATACTGTTGTCCTGTGGGGCTGCCTTTCAAATCAAGTGGTTGCCCCCATTTCCACCTCTAGATCTTCATGAATCAACTGCATAGTCCCACTGACCTCAGGAGGTCTATATGGACCATTTTGGGCGACCCAGGTCTATGTCTTTTCTGGGGACTGTGGTCTGGGTCAGTCAGAGAACTAGTGACAAGGCTTGGTGCTTGGGGTCAGCTGAATGGGTGCTCAGGGAAGCTCCTGTTCTTGGAGATGGACCTATGTCTACATGCCTCACATTGCATGGGGAGAGCAGGAGAAGCAGAAGGAAAGCAGATGGCAAATGGGAATCCCAGGCGGAAACACCCCACCCCAATGGTTCTTTATAATGATGATGTGCTGCCTGATCCTCTGCTTGTCTTCTGACAGAGGACTATCCTAATCTGGCACTGAAAGGCAGGATATTCAAGGCGAGGAGATAACTGTAGTTAATGGTAGGTAGACATATTTGTCTGACACAGTTGAAGTAAAAAAGTAACAAAAATAGTCCAGCAGCACCTTAGGATCTTGGGAGAAAAGCAATGAGAAACCTAGACAGCATCTTAAAATGCAGAGACATCACCTTGCCGGCAAAGGTCCGTATAGTTAAAGCTATGGATTTCCCAGTAGTGATGTATGGAAGTGAGAGCTGGACCATAAAGAAGGCTGATCACTGAAGAATTGGTGCTTTTGAATTCTGGTGCTGGATGAGATTCTTGAGAGTCCCATGGACTGCAAGAAGATCAAACCTCTCCATTCTTAAGGAAATCAGCCCTGAGTGCTCACTGGAAGGACAGAGCCTGAAGCTGAGGCTTCAGTACTTTGGCCACCTCATGAGAAGAGAAGACTCCCTGGAAAAGACCCTGATGCCGGGAAAGATTGAGGGCACAAGGAGAAGGGGACGACAGAGGACGAGATGGTTGGACAGTGTTCTCGAAGTTACCAGCATGAGGGAGGCAGTGGAAGATAGGAATGCCTGGCGTGCATGGGGTCCATGGGGTCACGAAGAGTCGGTCACGATTAAACGACTAAACAACAACAACAGCAGCACCTTAAGGACCAAATAATTTTGTTCTAGGTATAAGCTTTCATGTTCATGCACACTTCTTCATATAGTGATGGGTAGTGGGAGATGGTAGTAGGAGTACCCTTCTGAGAAAAACCCCACTCCACCCTCCCACGATACACAAGGGTCTGGTGACATCTGTGTCACTGTATCTGAAGAAGTGTGCATACACACGAAAGCTTAAACCTAGAACAATCATAGTTGGTCTCTAAGGTGCTACTGGACTATTTTTTAATTTTTTATTTCAAGTGCGTCAGACCAACACGGCTACGTACCTGCATCTAGATGTCATGGGGTGTTTGGGATAAGTAGGTCCTTTGGTGGGGGACATGTCCTGTACCTTCTGGGGTCATTTTTCCACCCTTGGTCCCCACCCTGCACTCAGCTCTCGCCTGTGGCTTCCAGAAGCTGTCAGCATGCAACAGGGGTTCAAGCAGCGGCTTCAACCGGCCGGCTAAACCAGGTGAGGAAAGCTGATGGGTCTCAAATCCTTGGGGGGCTGGGGAATTCTGCTGCACCTGAAGTCAAGCCCTGGTGGATGGAGAGGAGGAGAAGAACAGTGAACCCCACTGTCCAGAAGGCAGATTCTGCCCGTGCGGAAGAGGAAAGTGAAGGGCAGGTGGGGCACGTCCACCTGGAGGCTTGTTATCTACTCCCAGGGTTACTCTGGCATTGAACTATATATAAATATATAAATAAAGTATTGAAATGCGCCTGCTCCCACTTCATATTCTGATATTACTATATTCTGTCTGTTTCTTACTTGAGTGCTGTTTTGGTTTGCTAAGTCAGGGTTTTAGTGTGAGTTACATTTTTGCTAATTTTTGGGTCCTGTTATGCTTATCTGTCTTCAGTAATAAATTTCTCAGCTGAATTATTTTTTTCTGCCTCTGAGTGTTTTTTCCTACTCTGCTAACTATACATCGATCATTATGGAGGAGCAAGATCTGCAGCCTAAAGCCCTCATCAGCCTCGGCCCTGTGGACCTGAAGGAGCATCTTCACCCCCATCGCTCAGTCTGGACAGGGAGGTCCACCTCCGAGGGTCTTCTGCTGGTTCCCTTGCTGTTAGAAGTGAAGTTCCAGGGAACCAGGCAGAGGGCTTCCTGCCCCGTGGAATGCCCTCCTTTCAGAGGGCAAGGAAGGAGGCAACCACCTGACATTTAGAAGACAGCTGTATCAGGAGGTTTTTAATGTTTGATGTTTTATTGTCTTGTATATGTACTGTAGGGATGCGGGTGGCGTTGTGGGTTAAACCTCAGAGCCTAGGGCTTCCCTATCAGAAGGTTGGCGGTTTGAATCCCCGCGACAGGATGAGCTCCCATTGCTCGGCCCCTGCTCCTGCCAACCTAGCAGTTCGAAAGCACGTCAAAGTGCAAGTAGATAAATAGCTACCATTCTGGCGGGAAGGTAAACGGCATTTCCGTGCGCTGCTCTGGTTCGCCAGAAGCGGCTTAGTCATGCTGGCCACATGACCCGGAAGCTGTACGCCGGCTCCCTCGGCCAATAAAGCGAGATGAGTGCCGCAACCCCAGAGTCAGCCACGACTGGACCTAATGGTGAGGGGTCCCTTTAGTAAAGGTAAAGGTACCCCTGCCCGTACGGGCCATTCGTGTCCGACTCTAGGGTTGTGCGCCCATCTCACTTCCGGGTCACGTGGCCAGCGTGACGAAGCTGCTCTGGCGAGCCAGCACCAGCGCAGCACACGGAAACGCCGTTTACCTTCCCGCTATAAAGCGGTACCTATTTATCTACTTGCAATTAAGGGTGCTTTCGAACTGCTAGGTGGGCAGGAGCTGGGACCGAAGACGGGAGCTCACCCCGTTGTGGGGATTCGAACCGCCGACCATGCGATCAGCAAGCCCTAGGCACTGAGGTTTTACCCACAGCGCCACCTGTGTCGCATAGGGGTCCCTATACCTTTACCTATATGTACTGTAAGCTGACCAGAGCGGCTGGGGGAAAATACTAATACTAGAACTTCTACAGTGGTACCTCGGGTTACAGATGCTTCAGGGTACAGACTCTGCTAACCCAGAAATAGTACCTTGGGTTAAGAACTTTGCTTCAGGATGTGAACAGAAATCGTGCGGCGGCAGCAGGAGGCCCCATTAGCTAAAGTGGTACCACAGGTTAAGAACAGTTTCAGGTTAAGAACGGACCTCCAGAATGAATTCAGTTCTTAACCTGAGGTACCACTGTACTATTATTATTATCGTGTGATTTTTTGTAGTTATTTTGGAATTTTTACTGCAATATTAGCTTACGAAATGTTATGGGTGGAGAAAATCACAGGGTTGCCGTAAACTATAATCCCACCCACGAACGCTCATTCACATACAGTCTGTAAATTTGGGGATGTCACACACCTCACCTGTGCTAATACTGGCAGTCTTTGGCCTGCACAGGCACACCTGGTGTGTAGAGCCTCCAGCCCCAGGCACTGTCTATCATGAAAATGGGTCCTTTGACTGGGAAGATTCATGCAGTCACTGTCATCAGCTGATGAAGGATTGTATCTCAGCTTGTCAGTCACTCTGACATTGTCTTCAAAGAATAAGAGGAACAGATACGCTTTTGAGGTGCAGCTTCTGTATCAATCCTGAGAGCCATTCCATGGACTCTGCACCCGTTTCTGATGACAGGTGTACATTATCCTCATCCTCAAGAAAGGACAATTAAAGATGGAAGCCTGAGAGAGAGGAAAAGGTTTCTGGCTGCTTCCTGGGTGGGATTGCGGAAACATAGAGCCGCTTCTGAGAAGGCCTCCCCCCTTCTCTCTTCCAGGACAGGGCAGGGGCTTATGGGGGCTTAAGGGGTGGGAAGAGGATGGAGGTTGCAGGAAGGAAGGCTGGGGGGGGCAGGACCCCCACTGACCAGGGATCCCTCTCAGGTCGTCTTGAAGGGGGGGTTTCATTCCTGGGCGGGAGAGAGAAGCCAAGGCGGTCCCTCTGGAGAGTCCCCAAGGAAGCCACGATGGAGACGCCCCCCGCAAGCCTGGTCTTCCTATCTCCCCCCCCCCTCCCCAGTGCTGCGCTTCCCTGCCCCGGGAATGCTGCCCCCTCCTCCCCCCGCCCCTGGCCCCCCTCCCATCCCGGGGTTTCCCCTGCACCCAGACGCCGCCTTGGCTCACCCCTCGCCGTGCGCCTCCCATCTCTCCGTCCCTATTGCCCCCCAAGACGAGCAAGGGAGGGACAGGGGGTCTCTATCCAGGCGCCTCCCGCACCCCTTAACCCTTTCCTGGCCCGCTTCTCCGCGCCCCCAGGGAGTCCTCGTGGGTGGGCGCCCCATCTCCGCCCCTTCGCAGCACGCGTGCCGGGATCCAGGCCCCACGGAAGGCGCTTGGGGGAGCTGGAGGGGTCTCTGGGTCCTCTTCTCCCCCCTCCTTCTCCTCCCCCCCCGCGACTCCGTTACCTCTTTGTCCTCGCTCCCGATTCTCCTTACCTGCAACATCCACGGGGGGGGGTCCCCTGCCTCCTCCCTCCGCTTTCCGAAAGCGCCCCCCCCCCCGAGCTACGGGGCAGAGCAGCAATCCGGAGTGGAAGCTCCACTTGCGGGAGAAGCAGGCAGGGTGGGAGGGGGGCTCACCCCCCCCCATTCCCGGAGCAGAAGCCGGATTGGAGGAGGAGGAGGAAGGGGTGGGATGTTTGGGGGCGGGATCTGGGGTTGTGGGGGCGGGATGAGAGGAGGAGGGGAGGGGAGGGATTAAGGGGGGAGAAGGTTTTCCCCTCCCCTTTTCCTTTAGTGGATCAGGAGAGCGGGGGAGGGGCTGATCCCGGAGATCCAGCTGCAGAGAGGGGTCCCCCCCCCCACAAGTGCAACATCCTCCCCCACCCCACCCCACGAGCTTAGATCCCTCCGTGTTTTAGGTCTTGGTGCTGTTCTAACCAGAAATGGAGGGGGCAGCTAAACGACTCCCCCCAAATCCCAGCTCCCCACCCCAGCCTCTGACTCAGGCCAGGACAAGGACCGTGGACACAGGCACCGTCCATGCACAACAGCCAAGAGGCTCAGCAAAGCAGCCGATACAATTGTAGCCAGAAGCGGATTCCAAAATCTGAGGGATCCCTTGGGCAAAAAACAAGGAGACCAGCCAGGAATATGTTACGGAAATTACGGGGGGGGGGCACATCTTTAAAGTTAAATATTACAAATATTATGCCTTCCAACTTGACAGCTCAGGGAAGTCACCTAGCTTTAAAAATAATATCAAATCATCTCCTTTCCCAGTTCCCCCCATTCCAAAGCTATTTTCCCCTGGCAAAAGGACTCCAGGAAGCTCTCTCTTTTTTTAAAAAAAAATATTTATTAAAAGTTTAAGAATTACAGAAAAAAGAAGAAAAAAAACAATAACAATAAAAAAAGAAAAAGAACAATAACAAAACATATCAATACAGCAAAAAAGACAGACAAAAAAAAAACAAACCTAAAACACACATCCACTATTCCTTGTCTTTACCTTTCCTTTCCTTGTTTCATCGACCTCCTCACACCTCCCTTTTTTTGTATTCTAATTCAATTAACTATTTCAGCAAGTTCTTCCCATCTTTCTCAATTTTTATTCTATAGTTTATCTTAACGGTCTAACCTTGGATTTTTTCAATTTAACCCATTATCAATCAACTTTTACTTAATTCTTTGTTGCATTTCTACTAAAACCATGTAACTTCATTCCCGCATCCTTCTAACACTCATTAATTTTACAATGTTTCTGTAAGTATACTTTAAATTTTTTCCAATCTTCTTCCACCGACTCTTCTCCCTGGTCTCGAATTCTGCCAGTCATTTCCGCCAGTTCCATGTAGTCCATCAGCTTCATCTGCCATTCTTCCCTGGTGGGTAGGTCTTGTGTCTTCCAATACTTTGCAATGAGTATTCTTGCTGCTGTTGTAGCGTACATTAAAAAAGTTCTATCTTTCTTTGGCACCAATTGGCCGACCATGCCCAGGAGAAAGGCCTCTGGTTTCTTCCGGAAGGTATATTTATATACCTTTTTCATTTCATTATAGATCATCTCCCAGAATGCCTTAATCTTTGGGCATGTCCACCAAAGGTGAAAGCATGTACCTTCAGTTTCAGTACATTTCCAACATTTATTATCGGGCAAATGATAAATTTTTGCAAGCTTGACTGGTGTTATGTACCACCTATAAATCATTTTCATTAAATTCTCTTTTAAGGCATTGCATGCCGTGAACTTCATACCAGTGGTCCATAACTGTTCCCAGTCAGCCATCATAATATTATGTCCAACATCTTGTGCCCATTTAATCATAGCAGATTTCACCATTTCATCTTGAGTATTCCATTTCAACAGCAAGTTATACATTCTTGACAAATTCTTAACTTTAGGGTCTAACAATTCTGTTTCCAACTTTGATTTTTCCATCTGGAAGCCAATTTTTTTATCCAAATTATACGCCTCCATTATTTGATAATAATGGAGCCAATCTCGTACTCTGTTTTTTAATTTTTCAAAACTCTGCAATTTTAATCTGTCACCCTCTTGTTCCCAATACAATTTCCCAATACTTCGGCCATTTGGCCTCCATATTGAGTTTTTTCTGAGCCTTTGCTTCCATTGGTGACAACCATCTTGGGGTTTTATTTTCTAACAAATCCTTATATCTTATCCAGACATTAAACAGTGCTTTTCTTACAATATGGTTTTTGAACGCTTTATGTGCTTTAACCTTATCATACCACAAATATGCATGCCAACCAAATACATTATTGAAACCTTCCAAATCCAAAACATCTGTGTTTTCAAGAAGCATCCATTCTCTCAGCCAACAAAAAGCGGCTGATTCATAATAAAGTTTAAGATCTGGCAGGGCAAATCCACCTCTTTCTTTAGCATCAGTTAATATCTTAAATTTTATACGAGGCTTCTTGCCCTGCCAGACAAATCTGGAGATATCTCTCTGCCACTTCTTGAAACAGTCCATTTTGTCCAAAATTTGCAGTGTTTGAAACAAAAACAGCATTCTTGGCAATACATTCATTTTTATCACAGCAATTCGGCCTAACAACGATAACTTCAAATTTGACCATATTTCTAGATCTTTTTTCACTTCAGTCCAACATTTTTCATAATTATCCTTAAATAAATTCACATTCTTAGCAGTCATATTAACCCCTAAATATTTTACTTTCTTGACCAGTGTCAGTCCTGTCTCCTTCAATCTCTGTTAAGTTCTTTTCTAATACCTTAGTTTTCATCTTATTCAACTTAAAACCTGCCACCTGACCAAATTCTTGGATTAATTCTAATACTCTTTTAGTACTAGATTCTGGCTCCTGTAAAGTCAATACTAAATCATCAGCAAATGCTTTCAATTTGTACTGTTTCGCTCCCACGCTCCCACGCTCCCACTTGTATACCTTTTACCAATTGGTCCCTTCTAATCATATTTAACAAAACCTCCAAGACCGATATAAAAAGCAATGGATAGATTGGGCAACCTTGTCGTGTTCCTTTCTCAATCTTAAAATCTTCCATCACTACATTGTTCACAATTAATTTGGCCTTCTGTTCTGAATAAATTGCACTTATACCGTTTCCAAAACCTTGACCCACCCCCATCCCCAATAAATTCTTCTTCATAAAACTCTAAGAAATGTTGTCAAAAGCTTTCTCCGCATCCACAAATATCAAAACTGCTTTAGTATTAATCTTCACTTGTAATTTTTCTAAAATATTAATTATATTCCTCGTATTGTCAGATAAGTGTCTGCCCGGGAGAAGCCCGCTTGATCTTTATGAATTTCTTCCATTAACACCTTTTAAAATCTTTTAGTCAAAATATCTGCAAAAATTTTATAATCCACATTAAGCAATGATATGGGGCAGTAATTCTTAAGTTGTGTCTTTACAGTCTCTGTTTTCGGTATATGTGTGATGTAAGCTTCCTTCCATGACTCTGGTGCCCTTTTCCCTTCCAGTATTTCGTTACAGACTTCCTTTAAAGGTTGTATTACCCATTCTTTCAGAGATCTGTAATATCTTGAAGTCAGTCCATCCGGTCCTGGAGATTTACCTAATTGTATATTCTGAATGGCCCCTTCCACTTCCTGTTCCGTTACTTTGTAGTTCAACATTAATTTATTTTCTTGAGAATTTTTTTGTAGTCCATTCAATTTCAAAAATTTGTCAATATCCATTTCTTTCTGCTTCTCCTGTGTATAAAGTTGTTTAAAATACCTCTGGAAGCACTTTCTAATTTCCACTGGATTCTGTATGTTCTTTCCTTCTACTTCCAAATTCGTAATAGTATTAAGTTTTTGTCTTTTTTTCATTTGCCAAGCCAACAATTTACCACACTTATTTGCCGACTCAAATGTCTTTTGTCTCATCTGTTTAATCTTCCATTTTATTTCCTGATTCATCATTTTCATGTATTGTACTTGATATAACTTTATCTCTTTCATAATCTCCTGGGACTTTGGTTTCACCCTCAATTTCTTCTCCCCTTCCTTTATTTTCTCCAAGATTTTATCTTTTTTCTCATTTTGCATTCTCTTCTTAATTGCATTCTGTTGTATCAAAAATCCTCTCATGACCGCTTTACTTGCATCCCAGATTACTCTTTTTTCCACAGTAGTGCTCATATTTATCTCAAAATAGTCTCTCAAAGTTTTTTGGGCCTTCTTAATAAATTCTTTATTCCTAAACAAAGTATCATTCATCCTCCATCTAAAGGAACCAACTGGCATCAATTTCATCTCCATCTTCACAGCATTGTGATCGGAGCAGCTCTTAGGGCAGATTTCAACTTTACTAATCTTCGGAGCCAGACCTCTAGTTACCCAAATTTGGTCAATTCTTGTCCATGTCATTTTGGCCTCGGAGAAGAAAGTTCCCTCTCTTCCCAGAGGGTTCTTCGTTCTCCAGATATCAACTAAGTCCATATTTTCAGTCATATCAAAGAAAGTTTTTGGTAGTCTTCCATCCTTAGTTACTACCTGTCTTTGTGCCTTGTCCATATTTGTAGACACAACGCCATTCATGTCTCCCATCAAAATCATATTGTAGTCCATATAGTCCATCAGAGTCTCATGTAGCTTCTTAAAAAATTCCGATTTTCCTTCATTTGGTGCATAAATACCTATTATCAAAAAATTTTCTCCTTGCGTTTGAATTTCAATTGCTATAAATCTTCCTTGATCATCTTTAAAGATAAATTTTGGTGATAAACTCTCCTTTACATAGAGGACCACTCCTCTTTTTTTTACTTTATCCGATGAGATAAATTCTTGACCTAATCTTTTATTATTCAGTAGCTTCCTGTGTAACCTTGTCACATGTGTTTCTTGTAAACAAATCAGGTCCAAATGCTCTTTTTTCAATAAATGAAATACTCTCCGCCTTTTTTCAGGGCTGTTGAGTCCATTAACATTCCAGCTCAAGACCTGCAGCCCCATCATGTAGTTACTTTGGTATCCCCCCAACTGCCCCCAATACTTGCTCCTCTTCTGTTGGTGGTGATATTGGGACGTTCGCTGGGGGGTCCAATCCAAAAGATAGTCTCGTTATGTCCAATGTTTCCCTGTTTGGTGATCTTCTCTCCAATGCTCTTTGCTCTGATCCTCTATCTGGTGATCTTCTGTCCAATGCTGTTGGCTCTTTTCCAATTCCCTTCTGTAAATCTTCTTCGTATTTATACGAAAATTTGTTTTTTCTTCTATTGATCTTATTTTTATTTTCCTTCCTTTGAAACTGAAGGATAAGCCTTGAGGAAATTCCCACCTGAAAAGGATTTTGTTCTCTCTCAACAAGGAAACCAAACCTCCAAAGTTGAACCTGAGGTCCAAAAGATGTTTTGGGATATCTTAAAAAATTTCCACTCTTGATTGATTTATTACCAAAGTCTTCTCGTAATGCCAGCCCAAGATTTTGTTTCTCTCTTCTTTAGACCGGAGGGTAATCAAACAATCTCTTATTCTGGTCTTCTCCTTCTTCCCTCCTCTTCCCAGTCTAAAGGCTCTCACAATTTTAAATTCCTCTTTTTCCAGATCCAACTCCCAATTTTCTGCAAATTGCTCCGTAAGATAGTCTATCAGGGAGTCTTTCTCCAATTCAGGTACAGCTCTAATTCTCAATTTTGTCTGTTTTTCCTTAAGCTCAACCATAGAAAGCGCCAGCCTATGGTCCTCTAGTTGTTTTTGAAGGTCTGGGACTCTCTCTGTTTCCAACTGAGTTACCTTTGCTTCCACAGCCACAACCTTTTCCTTAGCTTCCTCTGCGATCTGTCGAGTTGAGTTAGACTCCTGGATCAATTTCTCAATAGCTTCTGTATTTGAGTTAACTTTTTGTCCCAGACTATTTATACTTTGTGTATTCTGATCTAATTTTTTATTCATTTGTTCCAAAGATTCATTTATTTTACTCAAGGCAAGAGCCAGGGCCTCATCTGCAATCATTGCCTTTGGTTTAGTTAATGCAGTCACAGAAGAAGCAGAGGGGCCGGATGTGGAGGCTCTTCGCCAGACCTTCCCAGACCTTGTTGTTTTGTCTTGACTTGGCGGATCTATTTTTTCTTTTCCATCTGGCATAACACTTAATCCTTTCAAGGCCAATTTCCCAGTTCCAGAGGACTCCAGGAAGCTCTCAAAGGTGACAATTGCTGGGCTCATTGTTAGCCAAAGGAAGCCAAATCTCATCACCTGACTCGCCTCAGGCTCCAGACATGCAAAGGAACTCCTATTGTACTTTTGGATGGTGGGTACTTAAGACATATTTGTCTATGCTAATCTTATACCTGAGTCTTGCCCTCCCATGTCTGCTTATGCTTATCTTGTACCAAGGACTTGTCTGGACATGTTTGCCAAGGTTAAGCCCTCCCCTTCGAACTGTATTCTGGGATGTGGTGGGAAAGTTTTAAAAGTCTTTGTCACCCCATCCTCGGGGTTCAAATTTGCTTTTGAACCTATTGTGCAATAAACTTTGGTCTACAACTATTTGCTCCGGTTGGCTGGACTCCTTCCTTTATTCCGCAGGGACCCGCGGGCTCTGCCCGACCAGCTGGGGGACTGAGCAGTTTGCTCAATTTCTCTAGGACTCCATGACACCTCCCCTGTCCTCCATAATCCCTCAAGCAAGGTGTCAAGACCCTAATCCTGTCAAATCACTCTGCCAAGCCTTTCCTCCGGGCGATGCCAGGTGACAGACTATGCATACATGGACCATTGTCTTCCCATCACCGATACTCAGGATGTGCTTATCTGCGCATATCTCCAGCTCTGCATATTCCCCCCTCCCTCCTCCATATGTTAATCCGGTGTAACCCAACCTCTTCCTAATGTATTCGTGATGTAATCTGTGTAACCCAACCTCTTCTTAATGTATTCATGATGTAACTGGGATGTATTTTGCACTGTATTCTGGGACATGGAGGGAAGTTTCAAAAATTCATGTCACCCCTTTCTCGCTGTTCAATCTCGCCTTGAACCTGTTGCGCAATAAACTTGGATCTTCTGCAGTTTACTCCTGTCTCCGGCTGAGCTCATTTTTCTTCCGCAGGGACCCACGGACTTAGTCTGACGAGCTGGGTGGCAGAGTAGCCCCGCACCCAGATTTTACCGTAACAGTTGGCACCCAACGTGGGGCATTGCCTATGCAGGCTGTGTATATTAGTGAGACACTTAGGTTGGATCCTCTTTCCTGACTGGTAGTCTTTTACATGAAACATGGTTCCATTTAATCATGTAGCAACCCACTCAGAGTGTTACTTCCCCACTTGCCTTCCCTGACACTTTCTAGCTTAGATAAGACTCTTTTTTCAATAATGTCATTGTCAAGCTAAATCACATATACTGTGCTTCACCAAGGGAAGGAAAGTAGTCTTCTGTCTTGAAGAGATCAGGAGGTTCATAAACTGTTTGATTCTGCCTTGAGGAAGATGTTTTGTTAAGGAAAGATGGCACATTGATTGTGTGTAGAAATTTTTTTGAAAGTATTTGGGAATGTTCCAAGGTCTGATTCTGCCTTTGTGATCTGTTCTTCCATCCCTGACACACTATTTCCAACCATTTTTACAAAGGCCTCCAGTTTGTCAAACTTTCTATACAGTTGCTTCATTTCCATTGCCTTTGCATGAATATGAGGCACACTTTCATTTACTACTTGAGAGGAATCACTTCGAATCATGTCTAACATCCCCACAAACTCATCTACCCTGGTCCCCAAATCTTCCAGACTTTTGTCTAAGGTTTCAATCTGCCCGGTTGGGGCGACTCCTCCCAGCGGCGAGGGCAGCAGGTACCCGGCGTAGTCCGCCGCGGCCGCGACCAGCAGCAGCTCCGCTCCGCAGGGATCTCCTTTGGCCGCGTCGTCTTCCTCCTCCCTGATGCCGGAGGCGCTGCTGTGGCTCTGAGAGATGTTGCCGCTGTCGCCGCTCAGCTGCAGAGGCGGCGGCAGCAGCGGCGGTTCCTCAGCTGCCGCCTCATCCAATCGGCCCCCTCCCTCGCGCTACTACACTCCGCCCACGCGCACATCTGGTACGGTGGATACCAAGTTATTATTTAGTGCATATCTATATAACATACACGTACATTGTGTTGGTCCGTGTTGCTCCCTCCTTTGCTGCCCTGCTCAACCCACCTCCTTTTCCATTAGAGCCTATTCCCACTCACAGGGCACCCCTACCTTCACCGAGATATAGGGTGCGGAGAAAAGATTTGCAAGTTCTTACAGAACTTTAATGCAAATCTATCTCCGAATGGGGGACTGATACAGAAGGGGGGGGCATGTCTTCTTCACCTTCTTCTTCGCTACAATATATCCATTTATTTCCAATTGTCAATGTCAAAAGGGACTAAAATCTATAAAATTCATAGAAAATCAAAGTGCCAATTTGCTCAATTTCTCTAGGACTCCACGACACCTCCCCTGCCCTCCATAATCCCTCAAGCAAGGTGTCAAGACCCTAATCCTGTCAAATCGCTCTGCCAAGCCTTTCCTCCGGGCAATGCCAGGTGGCAGACTATGCATACATGGACCATTGTCTTCCCATCACCGGTACTCAGGATGTGCTTATCTGCGCATATCTCCAGCTCTGCATATTCCCCCCTCCCTCCTCCATATGTTAATCCGGTGTAACCCAACCTCTTCCTAATGTATTCGTGATGTAACTGGGATGTATTTTGCACTGTATTCTGGGACATGGAGGGAAGTTTCAAAAATTTCAAAAAGATGGAAGCCCTGAACAAAAGAAGACCCCAACTTTTATTAGCTCCTAATCCCCCATGCTACACCCCCAGACTACATCATGACTACATCATTGACACATCACACAGAGGAGGGGTTGTGGTGGTAACCTGAGTGTCTTGTCGAGAGCCAGTGTGGTGTAGTGGTTAAGAGCAGTGGACTCGTAATCTGGGGAACCGGGTTCGCGTCTCCGCTCCTCCACATGCAGCTGCTGGGTGACCTTGGGCCAGTCACACTTCTCTGAAGTCTCTCAGCCCCACTCACCTCACAGAGTGTTTGTGGGGGGGGGAGGAAGGGAAAGGAGAATGTTAGCCGCTTTGAGACTCCTGAAGGGGAGTGATAAAGCGGGATATCAAATCCAAACTCCTCCTCCTCCTCCTCCTCTTCTTCTTCTTCTTCTTCTTCTTCTTCTTCTTCTTCTTCTTCTTCTTCTTGTCACCTGTCCGGTTCCTCCTTTCCTCTCCCCATGATTACATTCCTGAGGACAAAGAGGAATTCATGTGTTTCCTGAACACATGAATCCCAATCCCAAAGAAGAGCAGTGCCAAAGAATGCTCCACCTACCGTACAATTGTGCCCATTTCACACGCTAGCAAGGTTATGCTTAAAATGCTACAAGGCAGACTTAAGCAGTATGTGGACCGAGAACTTCCAGAAGGGCAAGCTGGATTTCAGAGGGACAGAGGAACCAGAGACCAAATTGCAAACATGCGCTGGATTATGGAGAAAGCTAGAAAACATTTTACTTCGGCTTCAGTGACTACACAAAATCCTTTGACTGTGTCCACCACAGCCAACGATGGCAAGTTCTTAAAGAAATGGGAGCGCCTGATCACCTCATCTGACTCCTGAGAAATCTCTATGCGGGACAAGAAGCTACAGTTAGAACTGGATATGGAACAACTGATTGGTTCAAAATTGGGAAAGGAGTATGACAAGGCTGTATATTGTCTACCTGCTTATTTAACGTAGATGCAGAATTCATCATGCGAAAGGCTGGACTGGATGAATCCTGTAATAAAAATATTAAGGTTGATACGGAAGGGGGGGCATGTTTGTCAACCCCCTTCCCAGAAGCCTTCAGAGGGTTTGAGGCGATGACCTCAAGGGCGCCCGGCCCTACAAAGACCCCCCAGCCCCCTCACTCTTTTGCACTAAGCACCAGGCGAAACCCAAGCCCCAAAATAAAGTGCCCTTTCCCTGCGCCCTTTCCCTTTCCCTGGGTAGACCGGAGGAGCGAGTAGCGTATTTTATGAATGAACAGACTAGTTGCCTACGGGAGCGTCCTGACCAATCAGCCTGCACCCAACGCAGCCTCCAGCCAATCAAGACAATGCATTTGGTCTGCAGTGTCAGCTCCTACAGGCCTCATTCACCTTCTGACAAGCTGTTGACAGCTCCCTGCGGGGAGAACAATGGACTGACACCTCGTATCCTTGCTAAGCCCATCCAAATTGATACAATCTATCAATTCGCTTCCCAAATGAGCTGCCACTCTTTCAAAGGGCTAAAAAAATATAAAAATTCATAGAAAATCACCCGTACCACCGATTCTCTTGCTTTCAATGCCAAACTGCTCAATTTACTCAGGACTTCAAGACTGCCCAGTGCCTTCCATAATCCCTCAAGCGGGAGGTCACGGTCATGTACACCCAGGAAAGACCTCATTGATGCCAAATCACCCAGTCTAGCCCTTCCTCCAGGCTCGGCCGGGTCACAGACTATGCAAACTAAGACCCCATTGCTCTCTTATCACCAGTAATCAGAATGTGCCTTTCAATACATGTTCCAACTCTGCATGTTTCCCCCTCCCTCCTCCATATGTTAATCCTGTAGAACCCACCCCTTTTCTGATGTAATCATGATGTAGCAATGATGTAGTGATGATGCTTTTGAACTGTATCTGGGGTAATGGTGGGAAGTTTTAAAAGTTCATGTCACCCCATCCTCGGGGTTCAATCTCGCCTTGAACCTGTTGCACAACAAACGTGGATCTTCTCCAACTTGCTCCAGTCTCTGGCTGCGCTCCTTTTGTTCCGCAGGGACCCGCGGACTCAGTCCGACGAGCTAGGTGGCAGAGCAGCCTCGTACCTAGATTTTCCATAACAAGGTCTTATAATATACAATAAATGTTCATAAATGTACCAACCAAGCGCATACATAGATATGTGGACCACATGTCTGGAGCAGCACAGGAAGACCGTCCTGAAACCATTTAGACTCCCCAACTGACCAAATGTTTTCTCTGCAAGGAGGGAGCGGGTGAGGGAACCTTCCCATTGTCTCAGGAATTGGGAAATCACCATCTCAAAGGAATGGCCAGACTACCAGGAAAGGGAATCAGATAAGGCATTATCAGATAACCTGGCAGACGGGAAAAACAACAACATTCAAATTTCTGTTGTAGACCGCCTTTTCTGTGATGTAGGTATGTTGGGAATCAAGCCTTTATCAGGAGAAACTGGCCACTCTCCAGGCACCCGGCTTGATCTCCTGTTGACCTCCCTGTCTGCATTCCCCAGCAGGATCCAGGCAGAGGTCGCGATAGGCGATCCTTCTCAGAGTGAGAAGAACACCCCCCCTCTTTCCTGCCCCCCCAGGCAGGGGAAAGAGATAGACAGAAACGTATTTACATTCCTTTATTTCTGTCTTTGCAGCGTTACAAAAATCATGACTGCTCTCTTCAAGCTCCAGCAGTCGAGAGACAAACTCCTCCTGTACTTCCTGTACAGCTCATATTACACTCTCAGCTAATTCCGGTGCCCTCTGCACTGTGAATTGACTGTCCCTCTGTTTCCCACGGAACAGTCCCAACATTCCCATTATGTTTTGCTTTCAAGCTACCAGCTCGCGGCCGCATTGCTTCTATATCGTAACAGTTTGTAGTAGGTGGACTTGGGTTACACCCCTTCTGTGATGTATGGAGGGGTGGTCTGGAGCTCCAGGTCAGGGAATTTAAAATGTCTATATAAGGGCTGGCACGCCTTGGTTGGGGGTCCTCCTCAGGGGAGCACCCTGTTGCAGCAGATCAATAAAGATCAGGCTTACAAGCTGCTTTGCTTCTCAGTAGTCTCTGGTTGGCCTCAGTTGTTTTCTCCTACCGATGGAGAACCTACAAGGGACTCTATAAGGGCTCTTGTGTCCCCCATAAGGGAAGAAGGGCAGCTTTTGTTTACAACAGATGGCACCCCAGATGGGACCTTCGGTTGGCCGGATTCTGGGGGCAAGGAAGGACTGGTGGTCCAGTGCACACCAGGCCATTTGCCAGGAGGAGCCACCAGTCCTCTAGTGCAGTGTTTCCCAACCTTGGGCCTCCAGCTGTTTTCGAACTACAATTCCCATCATCCCTGACTACTGGTCTTGCTAGCTGAGGATTATGGGAGTTGTAGTCCAAAAACAGCTGGAGGCCCAAGGTTGGGAAATGCTGCTCTAGTGACCCCAGGGTCTGGAAAGAACTGGAGTTCCAGCGAGGCTAACCAGAGGAAGCAACGCTTGATCAGGCCGGCCTCAAATTTATTTATTTTTTAAAATAATCTTTTTTGATTTAAATTACACACATATACAAAGAATTTGGAATCTCATACTGCAAAAATAAAATTAAAGAAAAAACGAAGAAGAAAAAAGGAAGGAAGAAAATACAGAAAAGAAAGAAAAAGCAGATTTATGTGCATGATTAATTAAATAAAAGAGACTTCTGACAAAACGAGTCTTCCAATCATTCTCATTGTGCTGTTTATACTGCCGTTGTTTCTTTCGCACAGTTTTATATTCTTTAATATTGTTCCCATCTACTCCACAAACAGTATTTGTTATGTTTACAAGTATCACTCAGGTTCTGCTAATATGGTGTGGTTGGTACAATATGATCTTATATAATCCTTAAATATTCTCCATTCTCCAAATATTTTCCGGTTCAATACTCCTCTAACTCTTCCTGTCAGTTTTGCTAGTTGTAACTATTCTAACATGAGTAGATGGCTTCTCTTGGTGATGTCCACAAGGGTATTTTTGGCTCAAGTAGTCCTTTATATTTATTCCAGATTTTATATCACGATTTTCTTATCACATGGCTCAAAAATCCCCTGTGGACCTTCACTTTTCCATATATTAAAGAAGCGTGCCATCCAGACCGATCCTCGTGGCCTTCCAAGTCTAATAGGTCCGTATCTTTTAGTGTAATCCTGTCTTTTATCCAAACCAATCCTGCCGCCGCATGGTAGAATTCCAAATCTGGCAATGCAAAACCTCCTCTCTCCTTTCAATCTGTTAATAACTGGTGTTTAATTCTCGGTTTCTTTCCACTCCATATAAATCGAGATATTTCCCTTTGCCACTCCTTAAAACAATTCATTCCTCCTAAAATACATTTTAGGATACATATACATTTATACTTTTATTTGAAATCCAGATCCCTAGGTATTTAACCTTATTTTTAGTTTCCAGGCCTGTTTTTTCTTGAAGTTCTTTTTTTTCCTTCCATTGTGAGGCTTTTTGTCAGTAATTTAGTTTTTTGGTAGATTATTTTCAGCCCCAGACCGGCCATAAATTAATCTAGTAAAAGACCCTGGGATGGCCAGGAGCAGCGCATGCGGACGTGAGTCTAGGAATGGAGAAGATTGTGGGCGGGATTCTCTGAAACACCGAGCAACCCAGATTCTCATCCTTGGCTGTCTCTTTTGCTGACGGTCTTCACTCCCAGCCTTCCTGGCAAGAGGTAGCTAGGAGGGGGAGGGGAGAACGGGAGAATTGGGGTTCTGCAATTAGAGAGGCAATTGACTGCAAGGGGAGAACCCCAATCAAAACTCTCATTCCCTGTCGGGGAACCTGAGATCTGAAACTTTTCCTTTTCCCCAAGGAAGACGCCCCCAAGGCTGGTCCAAGTGGTCACTTTGGATAGCAAGGGACTTGGGCTCGGTTTCCAATTTCTCTTTTTCTCGTAAATGCAGCTGCACCGGCAGCACAAAGATCCGAGAGGAAGTGACTGGTGCGCGTCAGAGCGCAAGGGCGTTTACAGGTCCTTTCCGTTCTCTCTGGAGCAGCCGGATTTGGCACTGGGCTGCCAGGCGTCCAATGGAAAGGGACTCTTTTCCATTGCGTGTAAGAGGCAGAAAAGGTTGGTGGGACCCCATGGTAAGTAAAGGGAGGGAGAAGGACTTTGTAGAGAAGACGAACGACTGTCAGGTCAGGAAAGACCTGGGAAAAGGCTGGCGGGTTTTTGCTTTGGTTGAAAAATGGGACCCCCACATTCTAAGCGTTCTAACCGCCAGACGCAAAGGCATGTGCTGGTCGCAGCAGGAGGGGGAGTCTCCCTGGATGCTTCAGCAACCGGCCTCCTCTGGGTCTCCTGGCCCCCTCCTCTCCTCCCTCTGAGTCTGAACTGCTCTCTGCCCCAGCCTCTTCCTGCTCACCAAACCCTGTTTCCTCCTCAGCTTGCAACACCTCCCCTCCCACTCTGCTCCCTTTTCTCCCTCTTTCTGCTCATCACCATCCCACCACCAGGAAGGCAGCCCTCCTTCTGAAACACCAAGAGAGTAAACAGACAGTTCTTTGAATGGAGAGGAGCAGAAAGCGGAGTCCCCTCAAGATCAGTATTGGGACCTGTCTACACTTAGGAGGGAGCAGGGAGGGGGCAGTTTGCTGATGGCAGCAAATTGTCCAGGGTTGTTTAAACAAAGAGAGATTGCAAGGAGCTCCAAAGGGACTTCTCCAAACGGGGTGAATGGGCAGAAAATACAGTTCATTATCAATAAGATTAAAGTGATGCATGTTGGGACAAAAAACCAAACACCTGTTAATATCATGCACAGGCTCATGGGGTCTGAACTGGTTTTCCCTGTGTGCTCTAGACCAGGGGAGAGGGGAGCTGGTCGCAGCAGGAGGGGGAGTCTCCCTGGATGCTTCAGCAGCCGGCCTCCTCTGGGTCTCCTGGCCCCCTCCTCTCCTCCCTCTGAGCCTGAACTGCTCTCTGCCCCAGACTCTTCCCGCTCACCTAACCCAGTTTCCTCCTCAGCTTGCAACATCTCCCCTTCCGGTCTGCTCCCCTTTCTCCCTCTTTCGGTTCATCCCCCCACCAGTCCCCAGGCTCTGAGCCTTCTTCCCTTGTGGGTCCCCCAACTGGTGCCTCCCCCCCCCTCACCAGCCAGTCCATGACAACAGCAGCAGCTATAGCACTGTGGTCCTCTGGTGGGAAAACTCCAGAGTACATGACTGAGTCAAAAATTCTGGGACTATGGAAAAATACTATCTTCCTCAAACCGCAGAATGAGCAGGAGCTCTGGGGTTGCCCCATGGGGATTCATGAGTGAAGATGGGCCCCCCAGGAGACTTCCCTGGTACCTGCAGCCCCTCCTTACCCATCTTGAAATTAGGCTGGGGGGGGAATCCCCCATTCAATTTCAGTATTTCAAGTTTTCTTCAGAACGCACAGGGCAGGAGGCAGCGATGAAGTTCTGGTGAAGAAACAGTGCTTGGAGATCATGTGGTGGGGGGGTGACATAATTTGGTGCAAAAACCAAAAGTACTTTCATCTAAAATTATACTCACCATTGTGAGATGCTGCCTTCATTATTTCATTATTATAATGTTTTACATATAAACACCAGAACTTCACATATACCTGATGCTTTTAGGAATGATTTCCTGCTGAGTTCATTGCTCAGAGTGGACTCTGAGAGGAAGACGTCCCACACTCCATACATCTAAATGGGTTCTCCCATGTGAGAGTCCTGGGATGTTCCTTGATCACTCCATTATAAATAAAGCACTTCTTGCAGTCTTTTCATTCAAACTGCTTCTCCTCTCTGAGTTTGTTGATGGTTTGAAGGGTTTCAACTCTTAAAGTTCTTCCTGTCCGTGAGTTTGTTGATTTTGAACTTCCACTAAAAGTGAACCTCTATCTACTTTCCTGATATTAATATGGTTTGTCTTTTGTGTGAGTTTGTTGACATAAATCAAGGGTTCCACTCTGACTGAAGCTCCTTCCACAGTCCATACCTTTAAATGGTTTCTCCCCTGTGTATCTACTGATGTTTTCTAAGATTTCCACTCTGAGTGAAGTATTTACTGTACTCCATACATTGAAATGGTTTCTCCCCTGTGTGGGTCTGTTGATGTCTTCTAAGGCTTCCACTATAACTGAAGCTCTTTCCACACTCGATACATTTAAATGGTTTCTCTCCTGTATGAGTCCGTTGATGTGATCTAAGGCTTGTATTATAACGGAAACTCTTTCCACACTCTATACATTTATGTAGTTTCTCCCCTGTGTGAGTCCATTGATGTTTTTTAAGTGTTCCACTCTGACTGAAGCTCTTTCCACACTCCATACATTCATATGGTTTCTCCCCTGTGTGAGTCCGTTGATGTGATCTAAGGCTTCCACTATCACTAAAGCTCTTGCTGCACTCCATACATTGAAATAGTTTCTTATCAATGTGAGTCTGTTGATGTACTCTCAGGTTTCTACTATAACTGAAGCTCTTTCCACACTCCATACAAGTAAATGGTTTCTCCCCTGTATGAGTCCGTTGATGTGATCTAAGGCTTGTATTACAACGGAAACTCTTTCCACACTCGATACATTTAAATGATTTCTCCCCTGTGTGTGTCTGTTGATGTCTTCTATGGTGTGTACTCTGACTGAAGTCCTTTCCACACTCCATGCATTTAAATGGTTTCTCCCCTGTGTGAGTCATCACACATCAACCGCCATTAGCACCTTCTCTTATTTCAACATCTCCTACATTCTCCCATGTCCTACCCATGTTCCCAATTTTTAGGAAATGAAAATGGTATGATGTCTAATGATAGTAATGCATCAGCAACCTTTCATAATCCTCAATCATCTTTAATAACAGAGCATGATCTTGGAATACTGTTGTCCTGTGGGACTGCCTTTCAAATCAAGTGGTTGCCCCCATTTCCATCTCTAGTTCTTCATGAATCACCTGCACAGTCTCACTGACCTCAGGAGGTCCATATGGACTATTTTGGGAGACCCAGGCCTTCATCTCTTCCAGGGACTGTGGTCTGGGTCAGTCAGAGAACTAGTGACAAGGCTTGGTGCTTGGGGTCAGCTGAATGGGTGATCAGGGAAGCTCCTGTTCTTGGAGATGGACCTCTGTCCTCATGCCTCGCATTGCATGGAGAGAGCAGGAGAAGCAGAAGGAAAGCAGATGGCAAATGGGAATCCCAGGCGGAAACACCCACCCCAATGGTTCTTTATAACGATGACGTGCTGCCTGATCTCGAGCCCGTCTTCTGACTATCCTAAAGTGACACTGAAAAGCAGGACATAACTGTACTTAATCGTAGATGGCCGTGTTGGTC